>NC_133538.1:77316426-77623787 GCF_048544455.1 Silene latifolia
CGTACGTTTCTTCATCGTTAAGAATTCTAGCTAGTTTCTACAAATCGGTTCAAGTTAAATTAAACTGGTTTTAGTAACAATTTCATAAACGACACGTAATCAAAATAAATAAATTTAGTGAGTGAAAATAAAATAAACTCAGCTAGTTAACGTAAATAATACAATATCAGCTTGAATCGGAATTATTAGCGATTTTTACGAAACTAACGAATATTTATAAAAATTGCTAATTTAGTGAAATAAGCTCAAAATAGCTAATTGGACGGTTTTGTTCCCAAAATCCATCTCGGGTTCACTTAAAACAACTTTCATAAGGACTCGTAAAGAAACGGAAATTATTAAATAAATAAACTCGAACTAACTTTAATAAACTCGAACTAACTTTAAATAAACTTATTAATGATTATTAAAATTAACGTATCGAATTATGATGAAATTAATTAATTAGCTAAGCATATATATATAAATCGTTAAATGATGTAATTAAATTCAAAATAGCAATTAAAAGAATTTTATCCAACTTAATAAAATACGGGGTGTTACAAGAAAGGTAAGGTTGTCGGTGTAGGAAAGGTTGGTATTTCAACTTCTCATGCTATTAGTGATGTTTATCTTGCTAGGGGACTCAAGCATAATTTACTTAGTATCTCTCAATTATTTGACAAGGGAAACAATGTTGTTTTTAATTCGGATACCTGTCGTATAATAATTGATGGAACAAGTAAAGTTATTCTTGAAGGTCACCGTAAAAGGAATGTCTATATGATTGATTTAAATGCAATTCCAACTAAGTCGTTTACATGCATGAAAGCTACCATTGATGATACGTGTTTGTGGCATAAGAGGTTTGCCCACATTAGCTCAACAATACTTAATAAACTAAAGAAATGGATTTGGTTGAAGGGTTGCCATTAATCAAATTTGATCAAGAAATGCTATATGACTCGTGTGCTCGATGCAAAAATGTAAGATCGTCATTCAAACCAAAGAGAGTGGTAAGCAACAAGGAACCACTGGAATTAGTACATATGGATCTGTGTGGCCCAATGAAGGTAAGAAGTAGAGGCTGATCCATGTATGTTTTTGTTCTAGTTGTCAAGGTATGTTTGGCCTCTCTTTCTAAATTCAAAAGAGGAAACTTTCGATGAATTTGTAATTCTAATGAAGCTTGCCCAAAACAAGTATAAATCAAAGTTAGTTTCTCTCTGTACGGATCACGGCACCGAATTTGATAATCATGCCTTTATAGAATATTGTAGGGAAAATGGTGTGGGACATAATTTTTCTACACCACGAACCCCACAACAAAATGATGTTGTTGGACGTATGAATAGAATACTAGAGGATATGGGACGCACTATGTTATTGTGAAGTGGTCTACCTAGTAATTTTTGGGCTGAAGCTATTAGTACTGCTTGTTATGTTCATAATCAAGCTTTGATTAGACCTATTATTAAAAAGACTCCATATGAGCTTCTAAGAGAATTAAATCCTAATATATCTCATCTCTGTTGCTTCGGGAGCAAATGCTTCGTCCATAACAATGGCAAAACCGTTTAAGGAAATTTGATCCTAGAAGTGACGAAGCTGTTTTCTATGGATACTCTAATCATAGTAAAGCATACAAGGTTTTTAATAAAAGAACTTTATGCATCGAGGAAAGTGTTCATGTTATTTTTGATGAGAATAATACGTTTGATAAGGCTGAACAGGATGAGGAGGAAGATATGAACGAACCTGATTTTAGTCTATCTAAAGGTGATCTCCCAGAGCTGGATGAGGAAGATAAAAAAATTGAAGGCACGAATGATGAACTTGGAAACCTTACAAATGAAAAGGGAAAGAGAGCTGAGGTTATAGTTGATGATACTATAACTTCCACTCAAAACAAGAACTTGGAAACTGAAGTTATACCTGATGAAGCTATAAATTCAAATCCAAACCAAGATACAAAGTCCAGTGTTATACCTAGATCTACTATAACCCCAGGATTAAATTCAGGGGGGACATTTCTTGGTTCCCAATCATTTGAAGAAGGTGGGCCTAGTTCGAATGACATTGACGCGTCTTCACTCTCTAAGAAATGGAGATATAAAAATTCTCATCCCATGCAAAACATTCTTGGAAACTTACGGAGAGTTGTTCAGACTCGCAGAGGGTTGAAAAACTTTTGCTCTTTCTATTCCTTCCTCTCCAACATTGAACCTACAAATATCAAAGAAGCTATTGCTGAATCAGATTGGATTGTTGCCATGCAAGAAGAATTGCAACAATTTGAAAGGAATAAAGTTTGGCACTTGGTTCCTAGACTAAGAGATAGATCTGTCATTGGAACAAGATGGGTATTTAGAAACAAGCTAGACGATATAGGAGTAATTTTACGGAATAAAGCACGATTGGTTGTGTAAGGGTACAATCAACAAGAAGGGATAGATTACGATAAGACCTTCGCTCCTGTCGCTCGTCTAGAGGATATACGATTAATAGCATTTGCAGCTCACAAAGGAATAAAACTATATCAAATGGACGGTAAGACAGCATTCCTTAACGGTTATTTGAACGAAGAAGTCTTTGTAGAGCAACCTTCTGGATTTCTGGATAGCAAGTTTCAAAACCACGCCTATAAATTAGATAAAGCTCTATATGGTTTGTAACAAGCTCCTAAGGCTTGGTACGACAGATTATCAAAGTTTCTGCTTGAAAGCAACTTTAAGAGAGGATCTGTTTACAATACCTTGTTTCTAAAATCTGAAGATTTCGATTTATTAGTTGTGCAAATCTATGTTGATGGTATTATTTTTGGTTCAACTAATGACAAATTGTGCAGGTACTTTTCCGATTTGATGACCTCAGAATTCGAGATGAGCATGATGGGAGAACTCAAATTCTTCCTTGGACTTCAAATCCAACAAACTAGTGAAAGGATTATGATCTACCAGCAAAAATACATCAAGGAACTAATCAGAAAATTCGGAATGGAAAATTCTCATTCTATGTCCACTCCCATGGTCATAGATAAGAAATTGGCATTAGGCGAAGATGGTAAGTCTGTTGAGGAAACAACTTACCAAGGTATGATTGGCTTACTCCTTTATTTAACTGCTAACCGTCTAGATATTATGTTTAGTGTATGCGTATGAGCTTGATTTCAATCATGACCTTAAGAGTCGCATATGATAGTAGTTAAGAGAATCTTGAGATATTTAATTGGTACATCAAAATTATATAAGTGGTATCCTCTTGGGTGTAACTTTGATCTCATAGGGTATTCATATGCAGATTATGCAGGTTGCTCGCTTGATAGAAAAAATACTTCAGGCATCGCAACGTTTGTTGGACCGTGTATTATAACACGGGGTCCAAGAAGCAAAATTCAGTCGCCTTATCCACTGCTGAAGCCGAATATATTGCCGCCGCATTGGTATGTTCTTAACTTGTATGGCTTAAGCAACAATTATGTGATTATGGTATAGATGTAGGACGTATCCCTATTTTATGTGATAATAAGAGTGCTATAATTATTTCCAAAAACCCAGCACAGCACTCTCATACTAAGCATATTGATATTCGACACCATTTTCTAACTGACCATGTCGATATGGGGAATATAAAACTTGAATTTTGTAGCATAGAAAAACAATGGGCAGATATTTTGACAAAGGCCTTGGCTAGAGAATGTTTTGAGATTTTACGGTTTGAAATTGGTTTAATTGATGGAAACTAAACTTGTCACAAATATTTACGATCTTTATGACTGACTAGAAATAGACGAGATTGTATGACTGTATCCGTATTTTCCGATGTAAGTATATTCCTGTTAAAAATTATATTATGTTACGAAAATATTCCGTCTGCTAGTCATATATTATGTGTATCTTTACAAACCAATTTTTTCATCACAATATTTCCTTATTATATCTCTTGGCCGAAAATTTCTATCCAAAATATCTTCATAATCTTTGCTAATATTTACCCAATGTGATTTACCTAAAGTCTTTTATCATATTTTTGCCATATCTCTTAAAAGATTTACCCTAATCTAATCTTTCCTAACCTATATCTATATATAAAAAAAAGGGATATTCTACATGGCACCCCTCAATTTTTTGAATTTCTACATGGTACCCCTACGCTTTTTAAAACATACATGGTACCCCTAATTATTGTCATTATCATTAAGTGTACCCCTAAACTTTATTTTTCATCAATTAAACTCAATTTTGGGCGTTGGGTAATGACTTGGACGCGTAACTACACTGGTCATTTATTATCCATGACATAAGGACTCTATTAGGCTCAATATCCATCTCAATCCTAATATTTATTGAGATATATGGGCTAAATGGGCTAAAAAAATTTTGAGGGGAAATTTATTGATTCCTTGCCAAATCATCACATCCAAAGATGGATATTGAGCCTAATAGAGTCCTTATGTCATGGGATGATAAATGACAAGCTTGGTTACGCGTCCAAGTAATCACTTAACGCCTAAAACTAAGTTTAATTGACGGAAAATAAAGTTTAGGGGTACACTTAGTGATAATGACAACAATTAGGGGTACCATGTATGTTTTAAAAAGTGTAAGGGTACCATGTAGAAAGTCGAAAAATTGAGGGGTACCATGTAGAATATCCCTAAAAAAGAGGAAAGAATCTTACCAAAATCCTTAGCCGCCTATATTCACTAACCTACTCCTACCATAACATAATTTCTTTTACCACATCTTAAATACCCCGCCTTCCACACGTCGGTGAGCTTTACCGCAACCCCTTCTATGACAGGCGATTTTACTTTAGTTCCGTAACCATGGTGAGCTTGGCCTTTGAGAGGATGACTAAGTTCGATAAATGTTCTTTTGATTGCGGTGCTTTGGTGACTAGGTTAGCTAAGAACCTATTAGGCGATGATCGGGGGAGATTGTGATGGAGTATGTGTCCTCGACAATAATGCGATCACATGATTAAATCTCATATTAAGAATATATAAGGGAATGTAACATTTTATTGTCAACTGATTCAAATTAATCGGTAATGATTGGCTGACTAGAGTTTGACATTACTGTCGTGCGACGGTGGCGATCAGTTGATCCCTTAAGGTCATACCTCTAAGGAAACATTCTTAATTGACTAATTAATTAATTAATTGTATGACGATACAAGTAAATTAGTTTCTTAAAATTGAACAAATGATTTTGTGAGTACTTATACGTATCTTATTGTAATTCAATTAAATAAGACTCCTTCTAAGTAATTAAATTGTTTTATTAATTAAGGTTTATTTATTGTTTATGAAACAATTGAAATAAGAATGAATTGATTATTATAAATACAAGTAGTTGTGATTTATAATTATATGACCCATTTTAAGTAATAGTAATTGTAAATTACTAGTTAATTTTTGTATGTGATTTATTTTGTTTATATAATGATTTTTAATTTGTTAAAAATGCATTATTTAAACAAAATGTCTAGTAACATGTCCAATATGTCACACCATACAAATTAACAAATTGACAAAGTTAAAATGGAAGAGGATGGAGGATTTGTGCATTGATTATTTTAATTAGTGGGTAACATAATCATTACCTACTATATATAGAGTATCATATTTACACTCTTGTGAAGAGCAACAACAAAAGCTATTGGGCACTCTTCCCTCCTTCACCTATCCGGCCACCCTAGAGAAGAGAAGAGTTTTCTCTTCTTATTTTTACACTAATTCATTCACTTGAATTAGCTTATCTCTCTAAGTTTTGTTGTTGAACAAAATCATAAGACTCACATAAAATCTCTAATATTATTCTCTTAATACTAGAAGTAGTATACCTATAATATTAGTAATTTTAAGGGAACAAATATTAATTCAAGTATTCAAATTAATATTTGTATTAGAAGGATTTCCTTGGTACAATCCTTGAGGAGAGATTCTATAATTGAATCTTTTTCATCCATTAGGAAAGCTTAAAAAATAAGTAAGAAAGGAGACCTTCCTAGTGCCCTAATAGCCGAAAATACATATGTAAGGAACCGATTTTTCTTCACTCTTGTATTTTGTTTTGCATGCATAAGATCTAGAATTAATTTTATGACTAAATTAATTTATCCCAAAATTAATTTATCACATATTTAATATGTAAACTTTTGAGATTAATGAATCCAACAAGTGGTATTAGAGCAACACGGTTGTTGCATGCAAAATCGGGTTAGTTTTTCCGAGTTAATTTGTTAACAAGTAAAACTTGTTATTTAGGATTTATGAAGATAAATGTCACAAAAATTTTGCATGATAAACATTCTGGTCCTAAATTGATTTTAGGTCATTTTGATGATTTATGATATTTTTATTGCTCTCTAATATATTTGTTAGTATTTTATTACATTTTATTGATTAAAATGACATTAAAAATGCTAAAAATAGTTAGACTATGATTCTGGCCATGAATTTTTTACACGATCTCACATTCATAGTTTAAAAATTGTATGTAAATTTTCATATAAAATGGTTTTATATAGCATGATTTATGATTTTTAGAAGTTAAAAGTCGATTAAATGGAGGTATTTACGTTAAAAATGGTTAGACTTTGTTCCTGCCCATGAAAATTTTGTATAATGTCACATGTAACATTTACACACCGTATGTAAATTTTTAGATCAAATGATTTAATTTTGCATGATTTATGATTTTTAGATGTAAAAATCGAATAAATACTGACTATTTTAGCCAAAAATAGCTGAATTAAATTTTATGGCTTGAAAATTTTTTTCTATGTTTTTTATATGATATGAACATCATATCTAAATTTGCATGTCAAATTTCGTTTAATTTGGATAGTTATTAATTTTTTATGAGATATAAATTGATAAAAAGCAACTTTAATAGTCATGATTAAAAATTCGAACTTTGAGCTTAAACTTTTGCCATTTCCAGGTTCTAGAAACTTGTTAAGAATTTTTCAAAATTTTAATTTTGATTTATTGCATATTTTTATAATTAATTTGGAATTAATGGGTTAAAATTATGTTTTATGCAATTTATTTGTGAAATAAGTTAATATAAATTAAAAGGCAAATTTTTATGGGATGTTGGGAATTTTCCAGAATATACAAAATTATGATTTTGAATTTTTCGAATTTTTATAAATAATTGGGAATTATTTCCTTATTATTTTGAATAATAGTGATTAAAGAGCAATTGTGTAATATCAAGCTGAATTATTGTCAAATGTTTAGTGAAGACTAAATTTTGAGTCCTAAGAAGGTTAGGGTAATTAACTTGAGCATAGATTTGATTTATGTAATATTGTGTGACTTTAAAAGTATAATGGTCACACTAATCCATAAAACCGGAACTATATACGATATTAGCTTAAATAGGGCGATTTGGCATTTCACATGGCATGTTTCATACATATATTAATGCTTCATTTTAGTATGATTGTCATATTTTTATTTTATATAATTTTTGAATTATGTAATTTGTACTTAGTATGGCCTTAGTTTTTAATTGGTATTTCTTGAAATGAATGGGGATATCGATTCGGTTGTAATTATTGTGATCTCGTATCACTTTTATTTTATATATTTTTGTTTTTATTTAATATTGTATAAAGTAGAAAAGCTATGTAATTTATTTATTCCGGAGTTTCTTGAAGACGGTGCAATTTGAGTAGGTGATCCGACAAAGACGGTGTTACCTTGAAGAGCATGCCATATGAAGTTCAAGGGACCAAAGGAGTTGGTTTCTGAATTTGTAAATAGTTTATTTCATTTACTATTTTAGGAAGGCCATACTAGGATTTTATCTTTTTGCTTTGCATTTGTTTTATATGTTTGCATGCATAGCCAAATCGCCATAACTACACATGCATATCATTTATCGAGTCATCGACTGTATCAATTATAATTATCGTAGTTCACCGATTTAGTTCACTTAAAACGTGATAGATAATAAATTGACATGACCTCTCGCTAAAATAATTGAGAATTAGCCTTACCAAATAGTAGAACCATGAGCCCCAATTTCATAAGGGAGTTAAGCCGACTTCACCGTGATACAAACCTTGTTACGTTGGGTAAGTGAGTGATAAAATGTTATTACATCGAAAATTGGATTGAGCTCAACGTAAGTATTCGTGACCGTAGTCGCATGTGTTCCGGGCTAAAGATAAATATTTGAGTAATTTTATCGACCGATAGTTCTAGAAGTAGAATCGATTAAAAGATTAATCCACCGAGTTATATTGATAAGGTGTGATTCGGCTCCCGGTGCCCGAGTTAATATGAATTTGGATTTCGGAATCATTTATAATATTTGGGTAGAGGTCACTATATAAATGCTTATAAATTATTTAAAATGTTAACAAGTATTAATACAATAGATGTTAATTAATTCCTTCACTTTTATTTTGTAGTCAAATTTTTTTTCTCATTTGCAATGGAAACTCCAAATTCAAACGCATCCACTAGCTCGAACACTCTCACCAATGTTTCATGGCTCATATCCTTCATGGATCGTGGTAAACTAAAAAAGAATGGGTCTAACTTCCCCGATTGGGAGGCCCAACTTCGCTTGGCCGCGGAGGGTAACGATAAGATTCGTTACCTTGTCGAGGCCTCTCCCGCGCATCGACCGGTAGGTCTACTCCCGCCGCTAGGCAAGCCTATGAGACTTACCAAAAGGAGTCGGCTGCGATCAAAAACGTGTTGATCTTTTCAATGGAGGCCGAACACCAAAGGAGTGCTATAAAGATTAGCACCGCCTATGAGATCTATACGAAGCTTGTGACCATGTTTTCACAAGCTCCTACGATCATTCAATATGAAGTGGAATACGCATTCTTCGATCTTAACATTAAGGAGGGCCAAAAGGTTAGCCCTCACGTGCTCAAGTTGATGGAGCATGTTGAGACCTTGAAAATACAAAAGGTTGGCATTCCCCCAAGAACTCATCATTGATCGAATTCTTCATTCCTTGAACACGGTTAAAGCATATGTTCAATTCCGGGTGAATTTTAATATGCAAAACTTGAAAGTTTCCCCGATGAATTGCACAAAATGCTTGTGCAAGCCGAGAGGGATATGGGGCTAAATGCTAGCACCACCAAGGATGTGCCTAAAGGAAAAGTAGATCTATATACTTACATATTCATATATGTTATAATTTAATTTGTCATAAAATTAATGATTGATCTTATGCATGCAAACATTAAAACAAAATAAGGAAGAAACATTGTTCATACATTGTGATTTTCGGTTCAAATGGGCACAAGAGATATCACCTTTCTCTCTTATTCTTGAGCTTTCCATTTGGATGAACAAAGACCCAAATGTAGGATCTCTCCCAAGGATTTATACCCAATGCTTTCTCTTAATAAAATTAATATTATAGTTACTAGTACAATATTAATCTTGTAGAAAAAATGACCCAAAAATATTATAAGACACTTAATATTTTCGGTTTTGGGAGGAAGAAGAAGAGAGATTTTTGTCTCTCTAGAATTCTTATTTTTGGATGAGTAAAGAATGAATGAATAATAATCAATAACATTATTGAGTATAAGGTAAAAAGGAGAGGAAAAACCAAGTGGTTTTCCTCTCTAAAACCGGGTGGAGTAGGGGATTGAGGGAGCCAATACATGCACTTGTTTATCTTCACAAGGTAAACTAGGGTTGCAAGGCTACTAAAGCAAGTAATCATTATGTTTACCACTTATAAAATAAACACAATATTTAGCCTAAACCCCACTTAATTTCGGTACATTAGATAATATGGATTCCATATTATTTTTGTCAATTTGTCTTATGTCACATGTCATATGTTACATAAATTTGTTATGTATTTTTAACATATTAAAATCAACGTATTAATAAAAATACATCATATACAAAAATCGACTTAGTAATTCATAATTACTTTTACCAAAATATTTTACCAATTTACAAATCACAATAAATTGTATTTATAATAATTCATTCAATTTTAATTGTTTCTTTAAACAATAATTTCATCTGAGTAATGATACAATTCGATTACTCAGACCGTATCTCATTTAATCAAATTTAAATGAGATACGTAAATTTTACTTCCAAAATCGTCCGTTAATTTTTCAAGTAATTTAATTAACTCGTAACGCTATACGATTAATTAAATGTTCAATTAAGAGTGTTGCCCTATAGGTATGACCTAGGAGGTCAACTGATCACCACCGTCGCACGACAGTAATGTCAAACTCTAGTCAGCCAATCATTACCGATATATGTTGACCAGTTGACAGTAAAAAATACTTCCAAATTGTATTCTTTATAATGAGATTTAAACATGTGATCATCATGATCAACAGTTGTGATCGCATTATTGTCGGAGGACACATATTCCAACAATCTCCCACTTGTCCTCGACAAGTGTGCGTCACCAATTCTCTTGTCCTATTACTATCTCCCACTCAATGCAAGGTGACTTTCAGGTCGTACTTGCAAGTGATCATATCGAGAGTGGTTTCCTCGATCTGGAGAATAACTGATTGACCGGACTTATCTATCATAGATACTTTCCGAGCGTGGCCACGCATTTCCAGTTCATTAATCCTCGAGTGGCCGTGAGATATTGTTATAACCCTGACTAGGGGTGGACAATTCCTATCACACTCATTCCCTTCGACTAGCCACAGCCATCATAACCCAAAATATGCCCATTTGACCCCATTTACGAAGGTCGTAGTAACACAAATCAAAGTTAATCTGAAACTGTGCCATCTTAGGCGAATAGTCTTTAGTCAAAAGAATCGACTCATTTGAATACTATAGCAGCTCTCGCCACGACCAGGCTATATAAATTTGCCAGAACTCTATAAGCGGTCATTAGGCCCGACAAAATGTTCCTAACAGTCTGCCTATGTGATCGACTAGTCATCTCACATGACTCTATGTCACTTGAACTTGAACTTGCCATCAATCACATCACACTTTAGTCACTTCGAAACGTCACCTCATGTAAGTAACTATGGGCAAATACAATGTTAATCCATGTTCACTTTAACGAGGTTAAATTGTCTCCACAACCCGTTTGGATATAACAATGTACAAGGTGAGTTAATAATAACTCAAACGACAAATGTCGACATCACACTCGGGTAGTCAATACCATATTACAACCTTGTGATGCAAATCGTAAGTGTATAAACACTTGTTGATTGCAATAGAAGTTTAACATGTCATGTGTCCATATGTTCAAACTTCTTATAATCGCATTTTCCTTTACATTCATGTTCTCTCTCATAGCATGAATCTTACCAAGAACACATCAAGGTTCTCGACCTCGGTTTTGGTTCTTTATCTTGAAAGAACTTCCTTATCGATTATCACATAACGTACGAATTTGTGGTGTATGATATAACTTGTACTGATCAAGTACTCCATCCACACACAATGCACTAGGTATATGTTTTGCAGAGTCTTACAACAATTTGTCAAGACGATTGGTCTAGCACTTCTCACAAGTCCTAGCATATTAGGAAAGATTAGTTTTGAGTAACTCATTCTCTAACTAAGTATCTTTCCAAAACTTCTTATTTCTCCTTTTGATTTGAAAAGTTCAGGATTTTCATAAATCTTTACGTGTGTTCGAACTTTCTATAATATGTGCAACCTCTTAACACATAATAGAGTATTCCGTCAAACACCGAAATCGCTCATCGGATTCTACTCGAGAATTCATGACGTTTCTATTATGGCTTACCAATCAATCATCATTCTCTTATGCATATGATTCATAATTGGATATGTACATGATTATTCTAATGGTGGAAACATTAGTTACTAATAATGATGAGATCAACCGTTCATAGGTTCAATGAACGACCATGACTGCTAATGGCAATTCCATTTTCATCTACATGAATAACCTATGTGAATGTTGATACGATGTGTATCTCTTAATACTAATCCAACATCCCTTGATGTAATTGGATTCATCATAGTCCATTTTCATCCAGAATTGAAAACTCAAATACTTCTTTTATGAAGGAAGGTAGTAGCTCGTCATTCTTCAATGAGTGGTGAGTTGTAAACATTCAAAGGATGATAGATCCCACTAAATTCCATGTCTTCACATGATAATTTCCTAACTCCCACTCAATTCCATATATTTCGAAATTGACTTCTCAATCGAAACTTTTCAAGAATTGAAATATAAATTGCATTGCCAAGTTATTAAGATAAAACCATATATGTTCCCATCATATCCTTTCAAAATACCTATTTTGAAGTGGTCTTATCTTAACCTTATGGAAAGAGATTTTAATCTCTAACTCACACATATCATAATAATGTGTAGCGATGTCATTATTCAAATATAAATAATATCTAGAACACGTCCTTCGAAATACCCTTTCGGAAGGAGGTTTTAACCAATTCATTTTCATAATGAGGTTAAGTAATGACATCTGCGTGATTTAAAACTTTGGCTATTGAAGATATCGGTATATCAATCCTTGCAACCTCTAGTCATAAATATCGCTTATTACTAGGATGTTACATTTATTCATTTAGGCTCTTAAGTAAATCTCAAAGTTGAAACTATTGGTCAAAATTTTCATAAACATAGTCAAAAACTCTTGTTAAGACTTTACATTAGTCATTTTGTTCCAAAACTTTCTTTTGGTCTCCTCGTGTAGTTATCTTGAGAATATACTCTTATTATTACTTCACTTGGTCTCTTTAGTCATATAGAAATTACTTGAGACCATAGACCTCATCTATTCGGTATACTATATAAATAGATATACCTTCATTCAAATCATTCTCTCTTGCGTAGATCTTCATTTACACAAGTACACAATTTTATCTTGCCTTGTGTGTTGTGTCCTCATTTTTCTCCCACTCTATCTTTAGAATAATTACACTAGAGATTCAAAGATAGCATATGAGACACAAATAATGATGTTGAAATTTTAAGGAGAACTATCTCATAGATTGACTAATAGTTTTAGATTTCATATGTGTACTTGGTGATTGACATTCCTTTAAGAGAGTTCATAGACTCAAAATCGCTTTATAAATGATCATACACAAGCCTTAAGCATGTGGACATATAATGAAACCCGTCATTATATTTGTCTATTCGATCACTTTAAGTTATATGTTTCTAAGAGTAAGCATTTAAACATGAATTTTAGAACAAAAGGATAAGATGATAAAACGGGTGACTTGGGTTGCAAACCAAGTCACCATTATCCAAATACAACTCATTATCCAAAATACCTTTCCATGTCGAACACAGAAACTTAAGGTTCTAAAATCCAAAACATAATTTAAAATAAGACAATGAAAAGCAAAGCTCCATGAAAGCTATCCCTAGCTTCTTGATGGTTTCTCATGCTTGCTTTTCCTTTCCCTTGTCTTTGCTTGGTGGAGGCCCTATTTTCAATAAAAAGGGAGATACATTATCACAACTTTGCATCATAATACCATAGTTGAATTAGAAACATAAAAGAAGGATAGTCATTTACCTACTGGAGTGATCTTTCCAGCCTTAATATCACCAAGGTATTTGGAACAATTTCTTTTCCAATGTCCCATACCATTACAATAATGGCATTTATCAAGAGGACCCTTCTTGATTTTCGAAGTGCTAGCTTCACAAGTCTTAGCTTTGGTGAATGTGGGAGCTTGCTTCTTACCCTTCCTCCCATTCTTTTTGAACTTCCCCTTACTCTTAGTGCTTATGTTAAGCACATCCTTGGGTGGGTTCACATTTAACCCCATGTCCCTTTCGGCTTGAACAAGTAACTTGTGCAATTCTTCAAGAGACACATCCTTGTCTTGCATGTTAAAATTCACCCGGAATTGAACATATGCTTTGACTTTGGACAAGGAGTGTAGAATCCTATCTACAATGAGTTCTTTGGGGATTTCAACCTTTTGAATCTTCAAGGTCTCGACAAGATTCATAAGTTTGAGCACATGAGGGCTAACCTTTTGGCCCTCTTTGAAGTCGAGATCAAAGAATGTCGCGGCTGCCTCATATTGGACGATCCGCGGAGTTTGTGAAAACATTGTCACAAGCTTGGAGTAAATCTCATTAGCATTGCCCATTTTAAAGGCTCTCCTTTGGAGGTCCGCCTCCATCGCAAATATCAAGACATTTTTCATCGCGGCGGACTCCTTTTGGTAAGCCTCATATGCTTCCCTAGTGACGGCGGTCGACCTAGTAGTAGGTTCGGGTGGAGAGGCCTCGGTAAGGTAACGAAGCTTGTCGTCACCTTGGGCGGCCAATTTGAGTTGGGCATCCCAATCGGAGAAATTTGACCCATTCTTTTCAAGTTTACATCGATCCATGAAGGATCGGAGCCATGATGAACTAGTGAGAGGTGTTGCAATAGGGGTTGGTGTTGCCATTTGTTATGAGAAAAAGAAGTGGTCTACAAAACAAAGGAGTAAAACATATGTCGTTTTAATAATAATACTCGTAAAAAATTATAATTTAAACAAGTTTTATGCATTTTTCTAGTGACCTCTACCCAACTAGATAAATGATTCCAAGACCCAAATTCATATCGACTTAGGCACGGTAGGGCCGATTCATCCTTTATCAATACAACTCGGTGGATTAACGTTTAATCGATTCTACTTTTAGAACTCTTGGTCGATAAAATTACTCTAATAATTATCTATAGCCCAAAACACATCCGACAAGGGCACGGTATGGCCGATGAAACCCTTATCGAAAAACTTTTGTTGATTTCAATCCGAATTTCGAATAAATGTGTCCATGATCTAAATCCACATCAACTCGGGCACGGTAGGGCCGATTCATCCCTTATCAACATGAATTCGGTGGATAGACATTTATCACCCACTTCCCCTATGTAACAAGTTTTGTACCCCGGTAGGGCCGAGTGCACTCCCTCGCGAAATAGGTTTTCATGGTTTCTACTATTTGGTAAGGCTATTTCTCAATTAATTGTTTTAGCGAGAGGTCATGTCATTTATTATCTATCACGTTTTAAGTGAACTAAAGCGGTGAACTACGATAATTCTAATTGACACGGTCGATAAACTCGATGAGATGAGGATGCATGTTTTAGTTATGGCGATTTAGCGATGCATGTGACATATAAATAAAATGCAAACAGAAAATAAATCCTAGTATGGCCTCCTAAAATAGAAAAACTATTTAACTATTACATATTCGGAAACCAACTCCATTGGTCCCTTGAACTTCGGTTGTGGCACGCATCTCGAGGTAACACCGTCTTTATGTATCGCCATCTTGAAGAAATCCGTCTTTGGGAACTCCGAGATAAATTAAATTACATAATAAATTACATAATTTCCTATTATACATTTGTAACTAAAATAAAATTAAATCTATTAAATTACAGAACGGTGATACGAGATCACAATAAAATTACAACCGAATCGATATTCCCATACATTTCGGGAAATACCAAATAAAAACTAAGGTCATACTAAGTAAAAATTACATAATTCAAAAATTACATAAATTAAAATTATGACAATCATAAAGAAAATGCAGCATTATAATATGTATGAACATGCCCAATTTTATGCTAAATCGCCTTTAATTAGCCAATATCGTATATTACTCGGTTTTTACGGATTTGCGTGATTTCAACATTTTATAATCACAAAAATTACATAAATTCATATTTATGCATAAGTTAATTACCCTAACCTCTTAGGACTCAAAATTTAGTCTTCACTAATAATTTGACCATAATTAACTCATATTTATAAATTTGTTCATTAATGGACTAAAAAAAATTCAAAATAAGCTATAAACTTCAAATAAATCACAAAATTTAAAATAAATTCAAAATTTGAATTTTAAACTCATGAACATTCTGGAAAAAATACCATGACACTCATAATGTTCAAAACTTAGGTTAAAAATTTTGAATTTTTTATCCGGAAAAACAGTGTCGCGATTTATCGGTTTTAACTAAAATAATCATAAAAACATGAGAAAAATTATATTCATTAACTTTTAAATTTTAGATCTGAAAAAGATAATAAAATGCAACATTGGACGTTTTTCCTTAGTCATAGATTATGTTTTATTAAATTTTCACTAATAATGTCACTATTTATGCTATTTTTCTTCAAAAATCCATAAATCATGCAAAACGACTTCACTATAGCCTAATATTTTACACACATCTTGTAAAATTGCATGTGACAACATACTAAATTTCTATGACCAGATTCGAAATTTATCTCATATTAACCTATTTTTCACCTAAATCCGAATTTAATAATGAAAAATCCATTTTTCGAGCATAAAAGTCCAAAAATTATGAAACTTCACAGGTTATCTCAAAATAATATAAGTGACAACATATCCAAAAATCACAGGAAAATACGAAGTTTAGCTAATTTTAGTCCGAAAATGACATTTTTACTCATAAAATCATATTTTCATGCCATTATAGTATAATATGAACAATAAAAATCCGTAAATTTAACAAAAATATCCTAAAACATTTTAGGACCAGAAATTTTAACATGCATGAATTAATTTCGTGATATCTCATAATAACACAAATTTTACAAGTTTTATATGTTAATCTTTATAACTCGGAAAAACTTTTAACCGATTTGCATGCAAACAACCATGGCTCTTGATACCGATTGAAGAAAAAGTAGATCTATATACTTACATATTCATATATATTATAATTTAATTTGTCATAAAATTAATGATTGATCTTATGCATGCAAACATTAAAACAAAATAAGGAAGAAACATTGTTCATACATTTTGATTTTCGGTTCAAATGGGCACAAGAGATATCACCTTTCTCTCTTTTTCTTGAGCTTTCCTTTTGGATGAACAAAGACCCAAGTGTAGGATCTCTCCCAAGGATTTATACCCAAAGCTTTCTCTTAATAAAATTAATATTATAGTTACTAGTACAATATTAATCTTGTAGAAAAAATGACCCAAAAATATTATAAGACACTTAATATTTTCGGTTTTGGGAGGAAGAAGAAGAGAGCTTTTTGTCTCTCTAGAATTCTTATTTTTGGATGAGTAAAGAATGAATGAATAATAATCAATAACATTATTGAGTATAAGGTAAAAAGGAGAGGAAAAACCAAGTGGTTTTCCTCTCTAAAACCGGGTGGAGTAGGGGGTGGAGGGAGCCAATACATGCACTTGTTTGTCTTCACAAGGTAAACTAGGGTTGCAAGGCTACTAAAGTAAGTAATCATTATGTTTACCATTTATAAAATAAACACAATATTTAGCCTAAACCCCACTTAATTTCGGTACATTAGATAATATGGATTCCATATTATTTTTGTCAATTTGTCTTATGTCACATGTCATATGTTACATAAATTTGTTATGTATTTTTAACATATTAAAATCAACGTATTAATAAAAATACGTCATATACAAAAATCGACTTAGTAATTCATAATTACTTTTACCAAAATATTTTACCAATTTACAAATCACAATAAATTGTATTTAAAATAATTCATTCAATTTTAATTGTTTCTTTAAACAATAATTTCATCTGAGTAATGATACAATTCGATTACTCAGACCGTATCTCATTTAATCAAATTTCAATGAGATACGTAAATTTTACTTCCAAAATCGTCCGTCAATTTTTCAAGTAATTTAATTAACTCGTAACGCTATACGATTAATTAAATGATCAATTAAGAGTATTGCCTTATAGGTATGACCTAGGGGGTCAACTGATCACCACCGTCGCACGACAGTAATGTCAAACTCTAGTCAGCCAATCATTACCGATATATGTTGACCAGTTGACAGTAAAAAATACTTCCCAATTGTATTCTTTATAATGAGATTTAAAGATGTGATCATCATGATCAACAGTTGTGATCGCATTATTGTCGGAGGACACATATTCCAACAGTGCTCAACATCAATCAAAAGAGCAAGAGAAAATTCAAGAAAAGTGGCATAAAGGGTAAGAAGCAAACCCCCTTTAAGAGCAAGGGAAAGGCTTGTGAAGCTAGCTCCTCAAAGCCCAAGAAGGGTGCCCCGTCCGGGGACAAATGCCACTATTGTAATGACATTGGGCATTGGAAGAGGAATTGTCCTAAGTACCTAGGCGACATCAAAGCTGGAAAGGTTATTCCAGTAGGTAATTTAATTATCCCTATCTTTTTATGTTTCAATCTCAACTTTGCTATTGTGATACAAGTTGTGATAATTCCCTCTTTATTGTAATTAGGGCATCCGAACAAGGACAAGGACAAAGAAAAGCAAGCCTAGAAGAACTTGAGGGAAGCTATATGTAGCCGCCCATAGTGCTAGATCAATGGGAGCTTGGCTTTATTTTGTATTTATTTTATGTTGTATTTTGGAATTTTAGAACTATTTTCAATTTCCTCGTTCGACTTGGGAAATTGCTATTTCCTCAAACAATGGTTGTATTTTGGATTTTGGAGACTTGATTTGCAACCCAAGTCACTTACTTTATCGTATTAGTTGTTATAAAATTTATCTTAATACATTACTTGCATCTAGAAACATAAGATTATCGACTTAAATTATTTGTTTAGACAAGTTATAATGATCGCGTCATTATATGTCCATAAACTATGAATTCGATTCTCCTTATGTCATAGTGACTAAATGTCATAACTTTCTTTGTAAGATCAATTATCAAGTCAAGATTGAGTTGTTTAACTCATATATGGGAACATTACAAACCTCATTTGATTCGCCTATCTAAATCCTCTTGTCAAAGTCATCCTTTTAATATGTCTCGATTAAATCACTATTACTTAAAAATATGTGATATTTTTTAACAATCATTATTTGTGGCTCAAAAGCTATCTTTGGAGAAAAATGGTATTTTTCTAAAGATAGAGTATGACTGATTTAGCCACAAGCCTTGAGAAGGTAGATACTACGTGAGATGTGAGGTCATAAAAAGAAAATGTTCTTAAGGAAACTACGTAATACCACGTGAGGACACCAAAAGAAGATGTTCTTGAGGATACCACGCGAGGACACCAAAAGAAGATGTTCTTGAGGATACTACGTGAGGACACCAAAAGAAGATGTTCTTGAGGATACTACGCGAGGAGACGAAAAGAAGATGTTCTTAAGGAACCTACGTGAGGACACCAAAAGAAGGCGTGCCTTTGAAATTTAGATCATGATCTATGAAGTTACAAGAGATCTTAAAATTCGACATTTTACATAAGGGCCCTATGAAACTAAAATGATATCTATGCAATTAAATGGATTTATTTGGGATTGTTGAGACCAATCCAAAGTGAATATAAGTTAATGATTAAGAGTTTCATAAAGTGGCATGTCGATGTCTACAGAACTAAGTTAATTGTTAACTAAGCTAAGGATTCAAAACATTGCTATTCATTATGAAAGTAACTAAAGTATCAAAGCCATTTCCTAAATGGGTATTTTGAAAGTGATATGTGAATGACATATATGGATTTGATTAATACTTAGAGAAGCAATGAACATTCCATTATGTAATGTTTCCATGGAGAAACATGTGTATACATGGACTTGAGTGGGAGCTAGAGACTGTCATGTTTAGACATGAAGTTTAGTGGGAGCAATCATCCTTCATGAATTTATAACTTATTACTCATTTGAAAATGACGTGCAATTAGGTTTTCAATTCTGGATAAAATTAGACATTATGCATATCTATTATAACATGGGATGTTGCTCTGGCACGTAGATGGGTATCTTATGATGATAATGATCCTTCTAAAATCAACCAGTTAAGTAGGTTGTTCATGTTGACAAAGTTTGAATTATCATAGTGTTATGATTATTCACATGAACCTAAGAACTGTTGTCTACATGAATATAATTACTAATGTTTCCGCCATTAGATTAATTATGTACACCATTATGCATATGTCCTAGATGAATTAAATGCTTGGAGCATGATAAGTCGATAACAAGTCTACCCATATGAGAGTTGTTGGTAAGCCTTAAGGAACCGTCATGAATTCTCTAGGAGAACTAATGATCTGTTCTATAGTTTGGAAGCGAAATAAGTTGTGTGTTAAGAAGTTACACAAACTCAAGTTTCCAAACTCATTTGGATTTGTGAAAATCCCAGGTAAATTATTGACATAAGGAGTACAAGACTAGGAAAGAGTATTCTATTGTCATCCATTGCAAGTTTCTACAAAATGAACCTAAGTGCGTTGTGATTAAGTGGTGGACGTTAAAACTATAAGTAGTGTTGCCAACTGAAACCCACATCACAAGTTATGTGATAACACTAATATCTTCTTTTAAGCCTAAAAACCTATGTCTAGTATGAAGTCTAGACATGTACTTAGTAAAAATTCATGCTTTGAGGGATAACATGAAGTTGAAGGAAATCGCAATTCGGAAAAGTTTGAACACTTGGACACTTGGTATGTTCACAAACTAAACTTTTATTGCGTTATACAAGTGCTTAAGTGCACTAATGATAATAAGACATGGAGTAGCAACATGGTATTGACTACTCGTGTGTGATAATCACATTTATTGTTTTGAGTTATTATTAACTCATCTTATACCTTGTTACATCCAAATGGGATTGTTAGGACAATTCTGAACCCCATTAAAGTGAACTAGATTAACATAGTATTTGTCCCTAGTTACTTACATGAGGTGACATCTCGAAGCAACTAGAGTGTGAAGGGATTGATGGCAAGTTCAAGTGTAACGCACCGTAGTTTAGTGAAGTTTATATAACTAATTTACGTAATTCGAATAATTGATAATGACGGTTATAATTAATAATTGTGAATAAGATGGAATGACATAATAAAATAATAGAATGATAGAGTAATGGGTCGGAAAGGTAATTGGGTAATAATAATATATGATAATTTATATGGTAATAGTGAATGATTATTATGTTATAATAATAATAGTAGTAATAATAATAGTGCTTGTATTTATAATAATAATGATAATATTTGTAATGAGACGGTAATTAAATAAATAAAATAATAAAGAAAGACGGGATTGGAGTTGGGTCATGTGCTATAGGGCTTGGGTCGACTCTATATGTTGAGTAAATTGGTTGATTAATTGTCGGGATCTGATAGTTACTAATAATAATAATAATAAATATATTTTATATTTCCTAATTGGTTCCTTATAACCTTAGGCTACCAATATAAATATATGAAACCTCAAACAATGGTCCTTATTATTCATCAAATCTGAAAAATAATTTATAAAGAGAGAGTGGGAGAATAAGAAGGGGAATAGCAAGGAATTTATCGTCTTTTATCGTCTCAGGTAATATTCTCAGACCGTCTTATGTATATACTTTGCGATATTATAACATGTTATCTAGACCACCATATGACGAGCCGTGACCGTGACCATGGACCACCATAGATTGACCAGGACCCACTGTTGACCACCAGGGACCTCGGGAAAGGGGAGTTTCGGGCGTGTTTTGGGTTGTTGTTTGGGTTTGCTGTTAGGGTATGTCGAAAGGGGATTTATTGTGATTCGACCCATGAAACTTAACCAATTGAACCTGGGCTAGGATGGGTTAAGACCAGGGGTGAGCGTCGACCACCGCGGTGGTGTCGTGGTGGTCGGAGGTGGCGGTTTGGGGTGGTTGATGCCTGGAAAACGCGAAAACAGGGGATGTCGGGTTTGGGATGTTGCTGTAGGGTTTGTGTCGTGGTGTAGAGGGAGAGAAGGGAAAGGCGGGGCTGTTGGTGGTAGTAGGTGACCAGGTTGCTGGCGGTGGTGGGCCACAGGCTGCTGTAGTGGTGGTAGAAAGGGTGTTGGGTGTTTGTTGTTTTGTTTGTGTCGGGTTTGAGGGGCTTGTCTAGGGCGTAAATTTGCAGGCTGTAGGTGGAGGTTGGGATGGTGTTTGGAGGTCGTCTAGGGGCGTGGTGGTGCAGGCTACTGGTGGTTGGTGACGTGGTGTCTCTAGGTGGCTGGTAGGGTGTATATGGAGGCTGCAAAATGGGTGTGTGTATGTGCTATATACGGGATTGTATACACGGGTGTTTGGGATTGTTCATGGGTACGTGGGTTGATTAATAGGTTGGGTTGACTTATTTGTTTATAGACAGGTTGACTCAGGTTTTGGTGGGTAATCGGTTTTTGGATTTAATAAATGGGTTTTCGTATTATAATTAAAACGGGATTAATTATACGAGATTATAATTAACGTAATTAATTAATTAATTAATAATTAATTAAATTATTTAAACAAAGTAAATAGTTAGTAATTGTAAATATTATAATATTTTGTTATGTGACAATTTGTGAAGAATTTATAATCGGGTTCGTGTGCTTTATTATTGGATCGCTTGGGCTGCTTAATTGGATGTTGCTTGCCAGGTAAGAATTTCCTACTCAACTCGGGTTTTATTGTTAAGTGAATGAATATTTAATTGTGACGGTTGATGAGATTAATGTTAATATTGTGATTTATTATTGGAGACGGAGTATATGTGTAGTTGTTGACAGAGTTGTATGATGGGATTGTTATTGAGTCTTTGTTGTTGGGCTATATTTGGTATGGAGAGTTGATTATTCAGTTGATCATAACACGGAGTGTGTTACTGCCAGTTGTGCGTAACAAGTGATTGTTACTGCCAGATAGTTGTGCATAGTAAGTAATTAATACTGCCAGTTGAGTACAGTACGGAGGGTACTACTGCCAGGTGAGCATGGTACGCAAGTACTACTGCCAGTTGAGCATAGCACGATGTTAAGGGAGTTGTGCTACTGCCAGTGACGTAAGTGAGTTGCATGGATGATGTGTTGGGGACTCGAATGATGTCTATTTGGCTGGGTTATTATTGTTTTTTAGTTTATTCCTACTCAGCCTCGCGGTTGACTGTGTATTCGTGAACGCCTGCAGTGAACCATAATGGGCAGCAGATTTTGCAGGTATTAAAGATTAGCTGACTTGGGAGCTATGGGATGCGTGAGGACTGGCCAATCTACCTAGAAGTCTAGACCACATAGATTATTTATTCACTTTATTTATTTCCGCTGCGAGTTGTAATATTTTATATTAAGTTTTAGTTGGTTAATTTGTAATAAACATGTATTCATTATTAAGTTTTAATTTAAATTACTTTGGTTTGTTGTACATTTTTATTCACTACCTCGGGAAACCGAGATGGTAACGCTCTCATTTACTTGGGAATGTCTAGCTAAAGGCTCCCGAATAAATGGGGGTGTTACAAAGTGGTATCAGAGCAAAACGATCCTCAGACCTAGCCAATGAATAATAATGAACTTAGGATGCGTCTAAATAAAATGAATCCCGGGTAGAAACTGTTAGGTGCCCCTCTTAGTGCGGTTAAGAAGGCACCCTTAATTCGCACCATGGCCCTCTCAGTTTTGAACCGCGAACCTTGAGAGAATACTTGAGAGTGTGGGGTAAATTAAAATTAATATAGTATATTTCTCTTAGGAATTTTGTTTGTCTTGGTTGCATATTGTTGTCATTGATGATTGCGGTTACGGGGGCATAACCTTATCTTACGAAGGAGGGGTATGACATGATTTATTTTACGCATTGTTATAAGTATGTTGATATGAGGAAGTATGTTAGCATGTATGTGGAAGGTGTGAATATGAGTAAGCATGTGAAGTATTAATTATTGTGTGGAATTGTGAAGAATGTGATTTTGATTGATTTCACAAGATTTTTACCCTTGATTGTTTTGGCTGCCATTTATTGTCAGTTTAAAATTCTTGTCCGAGATTTTTATTTGTGATACCCTTTAGAGTTAGCTTTTATATGCCACTGGTCTCATGGTTCAAATAATATACAGTTTAGGATAAATAAATATTTTAGTGGACAGTGGTCGGAATGTCCCTTTACAGTTGTGTTTTCGCGCCATGTTGTTGTAAAATTTTCCATTTAAAAACTACATAATAATTTATTATAATTCCAACTCTACTGTTTAATAGACTCATGTAAGTTTCCAAATTGATAAGCCACGTTGCAATTTAAATTTTTGACAATTTATGGTGATTTTTACAAATTGACCAAAGTTTCTGACAAGATGCTGTGAAATTTCTGTTTTGACCAAATAAATTGTAAAATGCATTATAAATTGACCTTATGAGATTTTGACTTCATTTTTTTTCTCGTAGTTGACTAACTCTCTTTATTTTCTAAAAAGTATAACTTCTCGAGGATTAATTAAGTTATTATTTATTTATGATTTTTAGAAGTTGTAACATTTTTTTCTTAGTCTTGAAAAGTATAAGTTTTTGTTTCTTTTCTCTTGCACGTTGACAGTTTAAGGTTGTAAATTATGTGAAGTAGATTACCATGTCTAGTGATATGCGGAATGTGTTTCCCTAAGCCTATATATATATATATATATATATATATATATATATATATATATATATATATATATATATATATATATATATATATATATATATATATATATATTCACATCAAATGTATCCATGTTTAAGTTAGATATCATTATTAAGAAAAGATTAACTAAACATATATGCATATTTTGTTATAGATTATTATTTATTCAAGAAATGTATTCGTTGGTAGTTAAGTAAATTAGTTGGGTTTAAATAAAGATTAGTTTGAATATCCTATATGATTGGTTTTGCCATTTAAGAAGTATATCTGAGATTTTGTTATTCAATTAATTATTAATTGAAGTTGTGTTGGAAATAATAGTTGTCTTATGCTACGAGGTGTGTTCCTTATTTTGTGACATTACAACAATGATTTGGTTGTTCCTGTTATTCTGAACTTCGAGGATGAAGTTTATTTTTAGGGGGACGGAATGTAATACTACAAATATTTTATGTATTGTTGTGTTACCTTGTGATAAGATTGGCGTGATTGATATTCGTAAAATGCTTAATTGTGTTGAATGGTGCTTAGTTATGAGGATGTTATAAGTGTTGTGGTAGTAGTTGTGGGCGAACTTCGGGACGAAGTTCACTTTAAGGGAGTAAGACTGTAATACCCCGTTGTTTATTGAAGTTTATATAACTAATTTACGTAATTCGAATAATTGATTATGACGGTTATAATTAATAATTGTGAATAAGACGGAATGACATAATAAAATAATAGAATGATAGAGTAATGGGTCGGAAAGGTAATTGGGTAATAATAATATACGATAACTTATATGGCAATAGTGAATGATTATTATGTTATAATAATAATAATAGTGCTTGTATTTATAATAATAATAATAATAATAATAATAATAATAATAATAATATTTGTTATGAGACGGTAATTAAATAAATAAAATAATAAAGAAAGACGGGATTGGAGTTGGGTCATGTGCTATAGGGCTTAGGTCGACTCAATATGTTGCGTAAATTGGTTGATTAATTGTCGGGATCGGATAGTTACTACTAATAATAATAATAATAAATATATTTTATATTTCCTAATTGGTTCCTTATAACCTTAGTCTACCAATATAAATATATGAAACCTCAAACAATGGTCCTTATTATTCATCAAATCTGAAAAATAATTTATAAAGAGAGAGTGGGAGAATAAGAAGGGGAATAGCAAGGAATTTATCGTCTTTTATCGTCTCAGGTAATATTCTCAGACCGTCTTATGTATATACTTTGCGATATTATAACTTGTTATCTAGACCACCATATGACGAGCCGTGACCGTGACCATGACCATGGACCACCAAAGATTGACCAGGACCCCCTGTTGACATTCAGGGACCTCGGGAAAGAGAGTTTCAGGCGGGTTTTGGGTGGTTGTTTAGGTTTGCTGTTAGGGTATGTCGAAAGGGGATTTATTGGGATTCGACCCATGAAACTTAACCAATTGAACCTGGGCTAGGATGGGTTAATACCAGGGGTGAGCGTCGACCACCGCGGTGGTGTCGTGATGGCCGGAGGTGGCGGTTTGAGGTGGTTGATGGCTGGAAAACGCGAAAACAGGGGATGTCGGGTTTGGGATGTTGCTGTAGAGTTTGTGTCGTGGTGTAGAGGGAGAGAAGGGAAAGGCGGAGGGCCAGGTTGTTGGCGGCGGGGGGCCACAAGCTATTGTAGTGGTGGCAGAAAGGGTGTTGGGTGTTTATTGTATTGTTTGTGTCGGGTTTGAGGGGCTTGTCTAGGGCGTAAATTTGCAGGCTGTAGGTGGCGGTTGGGATGGTGTTTGGAGGTCGTCTAGGGGCGTGGTGGTGCAGGCTACTGGTGGTTGGTGATGTGGTGTGTCTAGGTGGCTGGTAGGGTGTATATGGTGGCTGCAAAATGGGTGTGTGTATGTGCTATATACTAGATTGTATACACGGGTGTTTGGGATTGTTCATGGGTACGTGGGTTGATTAACAGGTTGGGTTGACTTATTTGTTTATAGACGGGTTGACTCAGGTTTTGGTGGGTAATCGGTTTTTGAATTTAATAAATGGGTTTTCGTATTATAATTAAAACGGGATTAATTATACGAGATTATAATTAACGTAATTAATTAATTAATTAATTAATAATTATTTAAATTATTTAAACAAAGTAAATAGTTAGTAATTGTAAATATTATAATATTTTGTTAGGTGACAATTTGTGAAGAATTTATAATCGGGTTCTTGTGCTTTATTATTAGATTGCTTGAGCTGCTTAATTGGATGTTGCTTGCCAGGTAGGAATTTCCTACTCAACTCGGGTTTTATTGTTAAGTGAATGAATATTTAATTGTGACGGTTGATGAGATTAATGTTAATATTGTGATTTATTATTGGAGACGGGGTATATGTGTAGTTGTTGACAGACTTGTATGACGGGATTGTTATTGAGTCTTTGTTGTTGGGCTATATTTGGTATGGAGAGTTGATTATTCAGTTGAGCATAATACAGAGTATGTTACTGCCAGTTGTGCATAACAAGTGATTGTTACTGCTAGTTGCACATAGTATGTGATTGCTACTTCCAGATAGTTGTGCATAGTAAGTAATTACTACTGCCAGTTGAGTATAGTACGGAGGGTACTACTGCCAGGTGAGCATGGTACGCAAGTACTACTGCCAATTGAGCATAGCACGGTGTTAAGGGAGTTGTGCTACTGCCAGTGACGTAAGTAAGTTCCATGGATGATGTGTTGGGGACTTGAATGATGTCTATTTGATTGCGTTATTATTGTTGTTTAGTTTATTCCTACTGAACCTCGCAGTTGACTGTGTATTCGTGAACGCCTGCGGTGAACCATAATGGGGAGCAGATTTTGCAGGTATTAAAGATTACTGACTTGGGAGCTATGGGATGCGTGAGGACTGGCCAATCTACCTAGAAGTCTAGACCACATAGATTATTTATTCACTTTATTTATTTCCGCTGCGAGTTGTAATATTTTATATTAAGTTTTAGTTGGTTAATTTGTAATAAACATGTATTCATTATTAAGTTTTAATTTAAAGTACTTTGGTTTGTTGTACTTTGTTATTCACTACCTCGGGAAACCGAGATGGTAACGCTCTCATTTATTTGGGAATGTCTAGCTAAAGGCTCCCGAATAAATGGGGCTGTTACATCAAGTGCCATTGAGTCATGAGAGATGACTAGTCGATCACATAGGCAGACTGTGAGGGACACTCTGTCGGACCTATAACCGCTTGTAGAGTTCTGGCAATTTTTATAGCGTGGTCGTGGCAAGAGCTACTATGGTATTCTTATGAGTCAATTCTTTGACTAATGACTGTTCGCCTAAGATGGAATAGTTTCAGGGTGACTTTGATTTATGTTCGGCGACTTTCGTAATTGGGGTCTAATGGGCATGTTTTGCGTCATGATGAGTTATGGCTACTCGAAGGGAAGAGTGCAATGGGAATTGTCCATCCTCGTCAGGGTTATCTTATATCTCAAGGCCACTTGAGGAGTAATGAACTAGAAATGCGTGGCCGCGCTTGGAATGTATCTATGGAAGATATTTCCGGTCAGACAGTTATTCTCCAGATCGAGGTTACCACTCTTGATGTGATCAAATGCAAGTACGACCTGCAAGACACCTTGCATTGAGTGGGAGATTGTAAGAGGACAAGAGAATTGGTGACGCACACTTGTCGTGGACAAGTGGGAGATTGTTGGAGTATGTGTCCTCGACAATAATGCGATCACATGTTTAAATCTCATATTAAGAATACATAAGAGAATGTAACATTTTATTGTCAACTGATCCACATTAATCGGTAATGATTGGCTGACTAGAGATTGACATTACTGTCGTGCGACGGTGGTGATAAGTCGATCCCTTAAGGTCATACCTCTAAGGAAACATTCTTAATTGACTAAGTAATTAATTGTATAACGATACAAGTTAATTAATTCCTTAAAATTGAACAAATGATTTTGTGAGTAATTATGTACGCATCTTATTGTAATTTGATTAAATAAGACTCGTTCTAAGTAATTATATTGTTTTATTACTTAAGGTTTATTTATTGTTAATGAAACAATTGAATAAGAATGAATTGATTATTATAAATACAAGTAGTTGTGATTAATAATGATATGACCCATTTTAAGTAATAGTAATTGTGAATTACTAGTTAATTTTTGTATGTGATTTATTTTGTTTATATAATGATTTTTAATTTGTTAAAAATGCATTATTTAAACAACATGTCTAATAACATGTCCAATATGTCACACAATACAAGTTAACAAATTGACAAAGTTAAAATGGATCCATTTTACATATGTAAACTGTGTAAATGGAAGAGGATGGAGGATTTGTGCATTGATTATTTTAATTAGTGGGTAACATAATCATTACCTACTAAATATAGAGTATCATACCTACACTCTTGTGAAGAGCAACAACAAAAGCTATTGGGCACTCTTCCCCCCTTCACCTATCCGGCCACCCTAGACAAGAGAAGAGTTTTCTCTTCTTATTTTTACACTAATTCGTTCTAATAATTCATTCACTTGAATTAGCTTATCTCTCTAAGTTTTGTTGTTTAACAAAATCATAAAACTCACATAAAATCTTTAATATTATTCTCTTAATACTAGACGTAGTATACTTGTAATATTAGTTATTTTAAGGGAACAAATATTAATTCTAGTATTCAAATTAATATTTGTATTAGAAGGATTTCCTTTGTACAATCCTTGAGGAGAGATTCTATAATTAAATCATGTTCATCCATTAGGAAAGCTCAAGAACTAAGTAAGGTAGGAGACCTTACTAGTGCCCTAATAGCCGAAAATACATATGTAAGGAACCGATTTTTCTTCACACTTGTATTTTGTTTTGCATGCATAAGATCTAGAATTAATTTTATGACTAAATTAATTTATCACATATTCAATATTTAAACTTTTGAGATTAACGAATCCAACAGATTTATAGGCCGATGAGTACCAAGATGCTCTACTTTGACATCTCCTACATAAAGGGTATGTTTTAGTTCACGGATAGGAAGGATATAGTTGGCTATTCTTGGAAGGTAAATGTGGACTTGTACATAAAGCTTCCCACACTGGGGAGTTTGCCCAAGACCGCCCATTTTCCACAAAAGACCCCACCTCGTCCTCCGGTCAGGACTTATCTTATTCCGAGCGAGCTTACTTATGCGCTTGATGGTGAGGGAGTAGAACGGGCTCGGACATCGCCACTCCTTTTGGACCCTCCTAGGACTTTTCTACATGCTCTATCGTCCTCCTATATGCCCATGCCTTCACGCCCCATGATTGCCCTGGGCACTCTACCTATGCTGCATCATCTTCTTATATGTGCGAGCCTTCACCACTCCAGGACCCTCTTAAGCATTCTATGCGTATACCATCATACACCGAGGGATATACCCAACCCCCTCCAGCGTATGATCACCAATACCCCATGGCAAACCTTATTGAGATGGTGAACCACTCCTTAGTCAACCAAGGTATAAGACCCACTCAAAGCCCTAGCTTTTGGTCTGGGTATGGTAACACTTCGGGTGTCTTCAAAGCTTATGGTATCCAACCCTCCAATTGGGGTACTAGAGTCCCTCACGGTGATGGATACTTTCTTGGTCCATGGGCAGGACCTCACTATGCCACAGGGAATTTCTTTGGCGATGCTTATCGAGGTGGGGGTGGTGCCTCTCATGAGGGCGGGGGTGGTGTTTACAATGGGAGTGGGAGTAGAGGAGGAGCGTCGGGTTGGGCACCAGAAGTTATGGAGTATGAGGGTGGCTATGTTAACGCGATAGTGGAAGATGGAGCAACGGACACCTCGGGCGAGACAAGGAGCAAGGAGCATAGCACCCGAAGAGAGGAGACGCTGATAAACAATGAGGGAGTCATAGTCCGGTGGGTGAAGAGGCTTGAAAAGAGGAGAAAGTCCTCTTCTTTGTCTTATTTGTTTTGAATAAACTTGTTTGACATTTGTGTCGGTTTGACACTTGAACTATTTATTTTGGATGTTGTAATTATGGCCATAAGGCCTAGAATTTGCTTGTTTTAGGATGTTGTATAGTGTAGTAATCACAATCGGAACTTATTTGCACTTATGTAGAAAAATGGACAAGTTAGGAAGCAAGGAATTCTCGAAAAGTTTTTGTCCAGTCTACACTCGATCAAGTGCTTACTTTACTCGATCGAGTTCCTGTCTACGCGACCGAGTGGCCATTTCACTTGATGAGTGGACTGGTTGCGTATGGTTTTGCTTGTTTTAGGCCATTTATTCTATAGGTACCCCTATTTTGAGACCCTAATGCCCTCCTAATGATTGGATGACCATAGAACCATTATGTAATTGGTTTTCATGAATTTTTTACGTTTGACAATTGGCTTAGTATGTTGAGTTTGGCTTCGTTTATCATCCTTCAAGATGGGTGATTAAAACTTAGTAATATGGCATGATTAAGTAGATAACAAAGATAAAATGATGAACTTGGATGATATGCATTAATTTTGTGTCTACACTTGGTAAAATAAAGTGTAGGTAGTGTCATGATAGTATAAAGTGTTGCCATATGACGTGTGATGTATAATGATTTGCATGCATAATTGAGTCTATCATAGTTATAAGCGGGAATGACGGTATGAAACCGAGATAGACGGGATACATGTGTAATCATGTGGTGGATTTTACGCGGTACATGCGTGGCATGTGGAATATGGAAACGAGGCGTGGGAATAATAAATGAGTTTAATTAGGAAATGATTGGACAAATTATGACAAATGTTCTGTAAAAATGAAATGTTTGATCATGGTAATATGAAATGATTATTTTATTTCGTATATACTATTATTTGGAATGTAATAATGAGCAATATGTGATAATAGTAACACGAACCGAGATTACCCATGAAATTAGAAAGTAAGTCATGAGCTTTACTTGTACTTTGACCATGTGGGGAACCGTAGTGTGGAAGCCATATAGACGATATTATGATATAATGAAACTAATTATATGAATTATATATAATAAGAAAGTACAATAAAACCCATAAAAGTGTCATGGTTAATTAGCAGTGAACTTCGGGAAGAATTTTTCTTTTATGGGGAGTGAGTGTAACAATTAAGAAGTTAAAAAGTGAAAATAAAGGTATGAGAGCAACAGTGTCAAATGAACTTTGGGTCGGGAAACAGTTACATGTAAAAGACTGAACATGATAAAGGCTTGAGAAAGAGAGAAGACTAGAGAGTTGAGAGAATGTTAGGAACGAGACGGAGAAAGACGCTTGAGAGAATGGTGGGAAAGAGAGAATGAGGCGAACTTCGGGGACGAAGTTAATTTTAAGGGGGGAAGATTGTAATACTCGTACCTTTTGGGACACACAAATGTACCTTGGGATGCATGACAAGACCATCAGACGAGATAAGATGTACTTGAGAGTGAAAGTATGACCGTACACTAGACCGAGAGTGACCTAGACTAGACCTAGTGTGGCTGTAATGGACCAAGTAAGGCGTTTACCCGATGAAGTGGGTGGCACTCGATCGAGTGAGTGACACTCAATCGAGTGGACTAGCATTCGGTCGAGTGGTGCTGAATCAGAGCACGGGATAAGATATCTCAAACCCTTATCCTTATTAATTCTATCTTATCCATTCTCACTCCAAATCCCTTCCCTTCTCTCTAAAAACCCCATAAGCACCTTCTTCCATAGATTTAACCTTGCTTTAGGGAATTGTTCACCATATTTCTCATCCTTTCCACTTTGTAAGTCAAGATCTAACCTTTCTCATCTTGTAGAAAACCCTAACTTTTGGGGTTTTAATTAGGGTCATTAATTTGTAATTAGTATATGTAATATGGCTAATTAATGGGTAATAATAAGGGGTTTTGTATTGTATAATAGTGTATGATGTATTGTCATAGTATTACATGATTTTTTTAGCAATAAGACGGTCTTGCGAGACGGATCAAATGGGATTCGAGTAGCTTAAGAAGAATGCTAAAAGGTAGGTTAATCCAACTCGGTTTCAATAATGTGTGTGAATATTACATGTTTTTTGCCTCTTTTGCATATTATAAATCGGATTTGTGTCATGTGATAAGGTTGAGGATTTTGGTGAGGCTTTTATGTTGTTGGAATTGTATTTTATCATATGGATGATTGGTACCCATGATGTATTAGAAAAAAGTAAGTTAGTAAGAGTTATGCATATTATTATTAAATGGGCATATTGGCATATTGTGATGCATTTTTTTTTGGTAAAATGTGAGTATATATATTATAAGATAAAATCAAAGTTACATATGGTGATCAAGCATCAATTAAGCATCTATTACATATAACTTCTTATGCCTTAACCAATCTAAATCCATCTTAGTTATAACTTTGTAATCCCTTCCTCGTAATCTAGCTTTCACTTCTTCAATGACTTGGTCTGCTAATCTCTCAGGCCTTAGCAGGATTTCTTCTATGTTGCTTTTATTCCTCTGCTGCCAAATATGATATACCACTCCCCACATCAATGCTGCATGTATCCCTTGCTGCAGATTCGTGCATGTCCTCTATGTACACCAGTCAATCATATTAGTGACAGGAAAACTTATCTGCATCTTCTGACTGATGGATTGTATGACTCTCCTACTGTACACACAATCACACAACAGATGATATATGCATTCAGCATCCTGCTCACAAAGAAGGCACATATCATCAAGATCCATTCCATATTTAATCAACTTATCCCTTGTTCTCAAGGCTCCATGTGCATATAACCAGCCTATGAATTGATGCTTTGGTATCACATGCTTTTTCAAAAGCCATTTATACCATGCAACAGCTGGCTTTCTCCCCTTTAGCCATTCATAACAGGCAGCAGGAGAGTAAGTAGTCTGTGCAGTCCAGTTGCCAGCATCATAACTAGGGAGCATTTCCTCCTTGACCATTGTATATCCTTCTCGAGACCCAACTAGAATTAGCAGTAGGTTTATATTCCAGTCAATCCCTCCCCTTTAGGTAATTCTTTTCCGGGTGTAATTCCGGAGCAGGATTATGACCACTTAAGCTTGTAGAATGACGTCTTTGCTTGTCTCTTCCTTTCACTCTCTCCTGTAAAGATGAACAAACTGAGGGCTCGGCTTGGTACCGAGTGTACTCACTCCGACGCTCAAGTCAGTAAACTTAAAGAGATAAGTTGTGTGTTAACTTGGCAAAGTATATTGTAGACAGATAAGGGAGTTTTATACCAGATTAAGGTGATTTTCGGATAGTTTTTGGATCCTTTTCTCAATGTGAGAAGTGGAGTATTTATAGACTTTCACCTTTTGTCACGTAGTGGCCAAGTGGCTAGTAGGTGGAAAGACTGTCTTACCCTCGGCCGAGGGACCCCTGGCAGGCCGGCGGGCCTGGTTGACTCCATGCCGAGGGGACTGGATGTGAGTACGCGGATATGCCTCTCGGCCGGCTAGTTGCCGAGATCGAGACCCAAGTGACAGGCCGACAGGCTTTGTCGGTTAGGCTGTCTAATACGTTGACTTGCTGTCATTTATCTTTGACCTTGCTCAATGTGTTGACTCGGTCAGCGGGTGCAGAATATGCTCCATCAATTTGCCCCCAGCGTAGTCTATGCCGTGGTATGGACCTTCGATGAGTGTTGAGCGTATTCTGCGCATGTTGAACTTCTTCCTCGGCCTGGTTCTATTCAGGCCGTACCATATCCCCCCTCCACATGGTTGTGTAATAGACATCCAATGTGGAAAAGAAAATGGCGCTGGCCGAGACCAAGGTTGAGAGTGCCGTGTGCTTTTGATTGCCCCGGCCACGGTCGCCAAGCTTGGTTGATCAGCTGGCCGTTAGCAAGTAGATACCAAGGAGCGTGTCGAAGAAGATTCGTCACTGTATGTCGATTGATATTCCGTGGCTGCATGCTTGACACGTGGCCTGGTGCTGATTGGTGGACGCTTCATGGGCTTTGCTCTGATTGGTCCACTGAATGGGCTTTGCTCTATAAATAGAGCAGTTAGCCCCTCATTTTGACCATCAAACTTCATTTTCTTCAAAATTTTTCTCTCTCTAGTTTTTCGAAGAGTTTCTTTCTCTCTCTATTTTTCGAAGCGTTACTCGGCGTAACATTTTCTTTCAAGGTAAACAAACAAATTCTTCCTCAATCTTTTTTCTTGTTAAGTAATTGTTGCCACTATGTCTGCTGCTGATGCTCTTCCTAGTGCCTCTACTCCGGGTGGCGAACCGCCGCATCCTGATGAACAGGAGCCACTGGTTGTCACCCCGATAGGGTTCGGGGGGCGCTTGTCGCCCTCTCCTGAAGTTGATGAGAAATTTTTGGAGGGTTTTGATGATGATGATGACGAAGAGAGGCCGCGTTTCTTGTGGAATGGCGAAGCCTGCTCGATTAAACCCGATCGTGCTTGGACGAACAAGTTCGCTAGTTGTTCCGGGCCTGAACTTTTTGAAGATCGTTACTCCTTTGGCAGGGGGTATAGAATTATTATCCCTGAGGGTGATCAGGTGGTCTGTTGCCCTCCCGAGGGTTGTATCGGCGTGTACATCAGACATCTGGAGTATGGGCTCCGATTTCCTCTTAATGAACACGTCGCCGCGATAATCAAAGCCATGAATGTCGCCGAGGCACAACTGCATCCGTTGGCCGTGAGGACTATAATTGGCTTTGTATGGTTATGTCTTTTTAAAGGGGAGGCCCCAACGGTGAACCTCTTCGGCAGACTACTCTAGGCGGCTCGGGGTGGTACAGCATACAGACCGAACCGGGTTACGTCACCGTCTCCAAGCTGACATCTTACAAGGACTGGAAGGGGCGGTGGGTATATGTTGAGGTTCTAGAGGACTATCCACTGCGCCGGTCCTTCCAGAGTCGCGTCAATTTGCGGTGTGAGAGTGAGGGGGAGCATGATAGATATGTCTCCCGGAATAAGATTATGATGGACGCCAAGAAGGTCTATCTTAAGGAGGACGAAGTGCGGGCAATGATCCTGTTCGAGGCTGAGGGGGATGGCACGCCGAAGGGATGGATGCCTCCGACGCAGATCGTCCTTCAAGACGAGCCGCTTTGTCACGTCGGCCTCATACCGGCCCTCGGCCAGGGTGAGTGGAGTCGGTGTGAGGCCCACCCTTACTTTTAAGCTTCTGTATTTGAGCCTTGGTTTATTTCTTTTGCTTAACTGTTGATTTTGTTTCTTGCAGATCGATTTGGCCGTGATCTCCCCGTCTCCATCCTAAACAAGTTGGGGCTTGAACATGACGGGAGAGTTGTTGAGCTGCATCCTAAGGCCGCGCCACGTGATCGCAGACCGGCCCCTCACGAACTAATGGAGCAGGCGATCAAGGCAATGGATGTGGCGGTGACTCAAGCGGAGATTGGCGGTAGCGTGCCGCGCCGGAGACCAAAAACAACGTCTACGGCGGCTACGACGTCAACTCCCACTCAATCTCTAATCCCCGCAGTCCAAAAGGATCAGGTGGTCGTCAATGTTGACGAGGACGTCACCGTTCTGGAGGGTCCTCCTACTTCAAATAAGAGGAAGGAAGCAACGCCATTTATTCTGTTATTCTGAGGCGGGAAAGAAATAGGTCGGCCGCCCGTGCCCAAGAAGGCTAGGACCGGTACGGATCTAACCCACGGCTCGGATTTAGCAGGTTCCTTAGGCATTCCTAATGACAGGCTTTCTGATATGTCGATGAATGTTGACATGGATGCTTTGTCTGGATTTTTTTGTAGATCAGCCGTCGCCAGCTGTTGTTCTCACTGTACGGCAACTGGAGAAGCAGCCTGTGCTGACGGGCGACGAAAATGTCACCGCCGATTCCTCGTCCGAGAAGGCTTCTTCCGTTCAGCTCAGGGCGGACGACATAAGGCTGGCCAAAAGGCTGGTGAAGTGGGATGAAGCTGCCGGCGCTCATATTACCGAGCAAGAAAAGCTCATGGCTCAAGCAGCTCCTGCGCTCGAACGGCTTAGGCTTGAGCTTGCTGCTTCTAAGAAGGAGGCCGAGAGGACGAAGAAGGACTTCCAGGCCGCCATGAAGGACTTTCTTGCTGAGCGAAAGCTTAAGGAGGAAGCCGAGAAGCTGGTCCTAGCCGAGAGAGCTAAGGTTGAGTCTGCGCTGTCTGACGTCGCCAAGCTGCGGGAGGAGAAAGACAAATTTGAAGGCGGCTATAAGACCATGGTTGAGCAGAGGGATAGATGGAAGTCCCTGCACTTGGCCGAGGCGAAGGAGCATAAGAACACAAAGGCTATCCTTGCTCAAAGGGAGAAGGATATTGAGACGCTGAAAACCGTCATCATCCCTGACATGTGTGCCCGGTACCGGGACCAAGCTGAAGATGCTACCAGGGATGCGATTAAAGAGCTCCTTCCTGAAGGCACCTTCCCGTGACAAACTTTTGACCGGCTTCTGGATGAGAAGGCGGCTGCTGCGGAGGCCAAGGCCGCGGACGAGGCGAAGGCGGCGAAGGCCGGGAGAGGTCGGAGAAGGCGGCCCGGGATGCTAAGGTGAAGGAGGCCAGAGAGGAGGCTGAGAGGGCAAAGGCAAGTGAAGCTGCCAAGCTTTCCTCTTGGCCGCCCACCGTTGGTGATGCTGCTACTGCTGCCGGTGGCGAGCAGCAACAAGCATAGGGAGACGGGCGGTCGTCACCAGATTCACCCGGCCCTTCCCGATACGGCTTCAAATGTCGGGGCCAACTATTGAGCCTTTCCTCCCTGCCATCCTTTTGGCGCTTCAAGTCTTAATATTTGTAACTTTTTGTTGTACCTTCTTTTTTGATAAACTTTGGTAGGTTATGTTTAGGCTATCCCTATGGGGACGGCCGTCGACTTTGTTTTGCCCCACCTATAAACATTTTAATAAAGTTTGTCTATTTGCCTTCAGCTTGGCCGAGGCTTTTATCTCATCCTTCATTCAGTTGTCTTCTTACGTTTTTAAACATATTGAGCGCATTTTCGATTTTACCTTCGGCCTGGCCGAGGCAGTTAGATTGCGTATCTCAACTGTACTTAAACGTTTTTAAACATGTTGGCATGTCGGTCGCTTCCTTCTCCACTCCCGGTCTTAGCCGAGGCAGTCAGATTTGCGCTTCCAACTGCTATTGTGAACATGTTAGCGTATCGGTCGTTTCCCCGTCACTCCCGGCTTTGGCCGAGGCAATCGAGGTTACGGCTCGACAGCTTTCGTATCTATAGACATATTGATCGCTTCCTCTGCCACTCCCGGATTGGCCGGGGCAGTCAGATTTGCGTTCTCAATTGTACTTATACGTTCTTAAGCATGTTGGTCGCTTTCGCGAGTATCAACTGCATTTGTAGTGACTGCCCGGTTTTAGCCGTGGCGTCTACTAGTGACTGACCGGTTTTGGCCGTGGCGACTACCTTGGTACGACTACGGAGGGGACTCTTCATTTTGATGGAAAACTTGGATCACTCATCATTAGATATAATCACGCGTTGGGGTGCCCACAACGGTCTCGGACACCTCCGCCGTTATATGAAATATTTCCTAAGGTTGTCCGTGTTCCAGTGGCTCATTAGAGGCACTCCCTCCATGTCTTTCAGCCGGTATGTCCCCGGCCTCATTTCTTCAACCACCTTGTAGGGTCCTTCCCAGTTGGCCATCATTTTACCATGGATGTTTCCTTTGTTTGTTGCGGCCGACTTTCTTAGGACTAGATCTCCTACTCTTAAGTCTCTTTTGTGGACCCTACGGTTGTATGCTCTTCTCATTCGGTTTTGATATACTGCCAAATTGAGCCGTGCCGTATCTCGACTTTCTTCGACCAGGTCTAGGGAGGTTCTCAGGCCTTCCTCATTTTCGACTGGGTCAAAGGTTTGCGTTCTGAATGTCGGCACCGCTGCTTCAATTGGCAGGACGGCTTCAGACCCATAGACTAGGTGGAATGGAATGTACCCTGTTGCTTCTTTTTCCATGGTTCGAAGTGACCACAGGACGCCGGGTAGTTCATCAGCCCATCTTCCTTTTAGATCTTCAACCTTCTTTTTCAACCCGTTCAGTATTGTTTTATTAGCTGCCTCCGCCTGCCCGTTGCTCTGGGAGTGGCAGACGGAGGAGTATGCGAATTTGATGCCGAGCTCTTCCAGCCAATTCATCACCATGTAGCTCCAAAACTCTCGGCCGTGGTCAAATACCATGACTTGGGGTAACCCAAAACGAGTTATGATGTTCTCCCAAATCACCTTTCTTACGGCCGTCGTGGTCTTGGCAGGTACCGCGACAGCCTCGACCCATTTGGTGAAGTAGTCAACGGCGACGATCAGGTACATCCTTCCTCCGGAGGCCGTCGGAAATGGTCCTAGTAAATCCATCCCCCATTGTGCAAATGGTAGGGGACTAAGTACCGGTTGCAGGTCTCGGGAAGGTGCATGTATTACCGGAGCATGCATCTGACAATTCTTGCACTTCTTGGTCTTTGCTCTGAAATCTTTCAACATGGTAGGGCAGAAGTAGCCGGCTCGGAGAGCTTTGTGGGCTAGCGTTCTTGCCCCCATGTGATGCCCGCAGATGCCTTCGTGAATTTCTGTCAGTATAAGCTCCGCGTCGGCTGGGCTGACATATTTCAGGAGTGGTCTTATTACGGACCTTCTGTATAATTCTCCTTCGAACACTAAGTACCTTGCTGCGATCCTTCTTATCTTCTGAGGCAGACTGCGGTCCTCCAGCAACTCTTTTGTAAGCTTGTATTTCATTATCGGAGTCATCCACGTCGTCTCGGCTTCGATGTCGCCTATCATGCCGACGGTCTCAGTGATGCTTTTAACATTCCTGATATCCACCAGCACGGTTCGACTGACATTTTTTATGCTTGAACTGGCAAGTTTTGAGAGAGCGTCGGCTCGGTTGTTCTCAGACCTGGGGATGCACTGTATTTGGAAGGATTTTAATTTTGATGTGTCAGATTTTACCCTTTCCAGGTACCTTACCATCCCATCGTCTCGAGCCTCATACTCCCCTCGGATTTGATTGGTCACTAAGAGTGAGTCTGTTTTCAACACAATATGCTCCACCCCGGCAGCTCTAGCTAACTCGGCTCCAGTTATCACCGCCTCATATTCGGATTCGTTATTTGAGACCGAGAAGGTAAACTTCAAGGCGTACTCAAACTCGTCTCCGTTAGGGCTGGTGATAAGGATGCCGGCTCCTGAGCTGTTCGCCGTGGAGGACCCGTCGGTATACACTTCCCACACGGCGGGCTGTGATTCTTCTTGATATGTGCACTTAGCCAGGAAGTCTGCAAGCGCTTGCCCCTTTATCGAAGGCCTCGGCCTGTACTGAATGCCAAAGACGGAGAGCTCCACTGCCTATTTGATAAGTCTGCTGGATTTTTCGAATTTTTCTAACGCTTTCTCCAATGGCTGGTCGGTTAAGACCGTCACGGGATGAGCGTCGAAGTAGGGTTTCAGTTTCCTTGCGGCAACGACGACGGCAAGGACTGCCTTTTCGATTAGTGGGTAATTTCTTTCGACGGCCAGCAGTGTATGGCTGATAAAGTAAATTGGGTGTTGCTGCTTATTTTCTTCCTTGACGATTACGGCACTGACCGTGGCTGAGGTAACTGGTAAGTATAGATATAGCGTCTCCCCCGGCGTCGGCCTGGACAGGGTCGGTAGTGTCAGAAGGTGAGCTTTCAATTGCCTGAAAGATGTGCTCTGTTCCTCTCCCCAGCTAAAGTCTTTATTCTCTTTCAGCACTTTAAAGAACGGAGTGCTCTTGTCGGCCGACCGAGAGATGAAGCGGGCGAGAGCCGCCATCCTTCCGGTCAACATCATAACCTAATTTCGATTTCTCGGCTCCGACAGGTCTAGTATTGCTTGGACTTTCTCTGGATTGGCATCAATTCCCCTGGCGCTGACAAGCACGCCGAGGAACTTGCCGGCCCGGACACCGAAGTTGCATGTCTCGCTCAAATCGGCCAAGTGCTCACTGTCAGACTTGCTTTTTACAATAGCATCGTCGACGTAAGCCTCGATGTTTCGCCCTTTTTGATCTTGAAACACTTTGTCCACCAACCTAGTGTAAGTTGCGCCAGCGTTCTTCAAACCGAACGGCATCATTTTATACATGTTTGTGCCGTTACCGGTGATGAATGCGCACTTAGGCATGTCTTCTTCGGCCATGAATACTTGATGATACCCTGAGAAGGCGTCTAGCAGGCTTAGCATAGTGTAGCCTGCCGTGGCGTCAATTAAACTATCTATTCGAGGCAAGGGATAGCAATCTTTAGGGCATGCTTTATTAAGATTGGTAAAATCAACACACATCCTCCACGCCCCTGACGACTTCCTCACCATTACAACATTTGCTAGCCACTCAGGGTAAGTACAAGGCATGATAAAGCCCGCCTCTAATAATTTGTCTACTTCAGCTTTGATGGCCTCATCCTTCTCGGCCGAGGAGTTCGTCATCTTCTGCTTGACAGGGCGAGCGGTGGAGAGTACGTTCAGCTTGTGAACGATCACCTCACGGCTCACGCCTGGCATCTCAGCTGCTGAGTATGCGAAGACATCTTTGTTCTTCCTCAGCAGGTCTAGGAGACCGGCTCTGAATTTTGGCTCCAGGCCGACACCGACAGTTACGGTGCGCCCTGGGTCAATTTCCACTTCCTCGGTCTCGGCTCCTTCAACCATGCCGACGTTGGTGTTCATCGGATCACCCTCCTACTGTAAGTATGGGCTCTTCCCTTTCTCTGATTTCTTCGCCACTTTGAGGGATTGCATGTTGCACCCTCTGGCAGATACTTGGACATTGACTATTTCGTCTCTTTCGTCCTTTGAGACGAGCTTTTGTGCTTCCCCCCGGTCCGAGACGTACATCAATGTCAGGGCCCGGATGGACATCACAAAGATCGGCCTCGCTCAAAGTGACTCGGCCTATGAGAACATTGTAGGCAGACGAACCATCAATAACCACGAACTCGAATAAAACATTTTTGGCCGTATCCGCTTGGCCAACATCACCTATAGCTGATCGATTGACCCTAGGGGTACCAGTGCCGGCCCCGAGAAGTCAGTATAGCGGGTTAGCGTAGGGGCTCAGGTCTCCAATATTCAGACCGAGATTAAGAAAGCACTCCCTGAACATGATGTTCGTGTAGGCGCCTGTGTCAATCAGGCACCTTTTGACCAAGTGGTTGGCTATGTCTAGGTGGACTACGAGCGGGTCGGTGTGCGGGGCGACGACTCCTTCGTAGTCCTTCTTTCCGATGGTTATATCGGGTATTGTGGAAGCGGGGATCGCTGTTTTGGGCACAAAGTTGATGGCTTGGTATAGCTCATTCAGGTGCCATTTGTGCCCATTAGCTGACCCACCGTTCTCGTTCCCCCCGATGACAACCTGGATCACTCCCATCCGCTGGAATACTTATATTCTATTCGCCCCATCGGAGCTTGTTTCTGGGCCTCCAGCTACATACTTGCTGAGGGCCCCCTTTTGGATCAGCTATTTGATGGCGTTCCTTAGATGCCGACATTTGTCGGTCTTATGGCCGGTCTGGCCATGGTACTCGCAAAACTGGCTTGTGTCGCCGTCCCCCCTCGCCTTAGGGGGCCTTGCCCACTTCTGCCCTTCATTCTTGCTTAGGGTAAAGACCTCGGCTGGAGATTTGACCAGGGGGGTGAGACTACTGTACCGCTTCTGGGTGTATGGTCTCGAACTCCCCCGGCGCTCGCCGAGTTCTGTTTCCTATTAAATCTCTCAGGCCGTGACCTATTCACGTCACGGCGACCTTCATCAATGTTGTCCCGGCGGCTCTTCCTCTCTAGGTGCCCAGCTTCACTGTGGCCTACCCAGGTCTTGTGATAGTCCTCTACCTTTACGGCTCGGTCGGCCATCTTTCTGGCGGAGTCCAGGTTGAGGTCCTCGCACTTGATCATCTTGTTTTTGAACTCGCCTTTCGGGAGGCCTTTCATAAGTGTGAAGGCGGCCAGTTCGGTGTTCAGCTCTCGGATCTGCTTAACCTTTGCATCGAATCTCTTCACGTAGCTTTGGAGAGACTCGTCCTCCCCCTCTCGGATAGTGAGGAGATCTGATGTTTCCACAGCTCTTCTCTTGTTGCAAGCATACTAGGCTATGAAATTATCCCTCAGGTCGGCATAACAGTATACCGAGCCATTAGGTAGCCCCTTGAACCAACTCTGGGACATCCCATGCAGGGTCGTTGGGAAGACTCGGCACCATACCTCATCAGGCTGCTTCCATAGCGACATGTACGACTCGAAAGCCTCGGCATGGTCGGTTGGGTCGTTATCCCCTTTTTATGATAAGGGCGGCAACTTCAGTTTAGTCGGCACAGAGACTTTGAGGACATAGGCACTGAGGGGCTGTCTGACCACGTGTCGAATGACACGCGGCGATCGGCTCCTCGCAACCTTAGTCCGGCTTCTCTCCCTCTGGCGGGAAGGGCTTCTTGTTGTCCGACTTTGGAGAGTCGGACTTCTTTCATTTCTTCGCGGGTGGCCTCGTTGTTGCCGCGGCGATGCTGTCCTCCCGCGAGTGGGGGAAGGACTTATGTCTGCCACTGGCACCACGGGTTCTGTCGGCGTCCTAGCATGGCCAGCTCCTTGTATCGCTCCGGTCAAGTTGTTCGGAGTCACTTTATGGGCCCTGGTCACCTGTGGGTGCGCTGCCGTCACCGTTGTCGTGACGGGGGTGATCGGCGTACTACCCATCAGGTCCAGGAATAGCTTCAGTTTGGCTGCATCGACCACATGTCCCATGACAGTGACTTGGCCGGTAGGCAGCGGTGTTTCTGGCTCTTTCGGCATCCCATACGCCGGTTCGATGACTTGGGCGGTGAGGGACAGACCGATTTCAGAGTTAGGGAACGTGTCATCCTGGAAGAATGCAGTTCCTTCACTAATAGTTTCTTGTTGCTTTGACATCTTCTTAGCTTGCTGAGTGGGTTTTGTTTTTTTCTTTGGTTTTTTTTTGTAAGGGAGGTGACTAGCTTTTAGTATCTATCCCCATAGACGGCGCCAATTGTTCCGGGTGTAATTCCGGAGCAGGATTATGACCACTTAAGCTTGTAGAATGACGTCTTTGCTTGTCTCTTCCTTTCGCTCTCTCCTGTAAAGATGAACAAACTGAGGGCTCGGCTTGGTACCGAGCGTACTCACTCCGACGCTCAAGTCAGTAAACTTAAAGAGATAAGTTGTGTGTTAACTTGGCAAAGTATATTGTAGACAGATAAGGGAGTTTTATACCAGATTAAGGTGATTTTCGGATAGTTTTTGGATCCTTTTCTCAATGAGAGAAGTGGAGTATTTATAGACTTTCACCTTTTGTCACGTAGTGGCCAAGTGGCCAAGTGACTAGTAGGTGGAAAGACTGTCTTACCCTCGGCCGAGGGACCCCTGGCAGGCCGGCGGGCCTGGTTGACTCCATGCCGAGGAGACTGGATGTGAGTATGCGGATATGCCTCTCGGCCGGCTAGTTGCCGAGACCGAGACCCAAGTGACAGGACGACAGGCTTTGTCGGTTAGGCTGTCTAATACGTTGACTTGCTGTCATTTATCTTTGACCTTGCTCAATGTGTTGACTCGGTCAGCGGGTGCAGAATATGCCCCATAAATTATTTTGCACCAATTGCACCCAGATTGAATCTTTCTCCTCAATAATCCAATGTACCAGTCTGCCAATCATTGCCTTGTTCATGGTTTCCTGATCTTTGAGACCTAGCCCTCCCTCTTCTTTTGGACTGCATATCTTATCCCAAGCTACCAGTGGCACTCTCCTGTAATCTACACTATTGTCCCAGAGGAAGTTACTGCAGGTAGCTTCAATCCTGCTAATGATCCCTTTTGGGAGAATGAACATTAAGGCCTAATATGAGTGTAGAGAAGAAAGAACAGCCTTGACTAGCATCAACCTCCCACCATAAGAGAATTTCTTTTCCCCATAGTTATTGATTCTACAACAGATCTTCTCAACCAGGCACTCACAGTCTATTTTCTTCAATCTAGTGGTTTGTATAGGCATGCCCAAGTATTTGAAAGGCAGCAGTCCCTCCACAAACCCTGAAACTCTCAATATATCATGTTTAATGTGCTCAGGTACCCCCTGAAAATATGCATTAGACTTGGCTTCACTTACCTTCAACCCAGATGCCTTGGAAAATGTAGTAAAGGACATTAACAAGAGCATCATAGATTGAGTATCACCCCTACTGAAAAGTAGAACATCATCTGCAAACATCAGGTTTGCCAATTTTAATTCTTTACAAAGAGGGTGATATTTAAATTCAAATTTGTCTGTTGCATACTTCAAAAGTCCTTATCAGTTATTCCATGCATAGGGTAAAGATTAGAGGGTAGAATGGGTCTCCTTGTCTAAGGCCCCTCTTACCTAGAAAGTACCCAAACATGTCCCCATTGAGTGAAAGATATAAGCTAGATGTAGTGATACACTGAAGAACCATAACATTGAACTCAGCAGGAAACATGAATGCATCTAACAATTGTTCAACAAAGGACCATTCCACTGTGTCATATGCTTTTTGCAAATCAATCTTGAACATACATCTGGGAGTAGCATTTGGCCTTTCATAAAGTCTGATCAAGTCTTGGCAAATGAGAATGTTCTCCTGAATGCTCCTATTTTGAATGACTGCCCCCTGATTTTGATCAATAATACCATACAACACCTCAGCTAGTCTAGCACACAGCAGCTTTGAAATGATTTTGTAGATGACATTGCAGCAGGCTATAGGACGAAACTAAATTACACTTTGAGGCCTCTCACATTTGGGTACAAGAGTTAGGGTTGTGGCATTGATTTGCCTAAGGAGTCTTTTCTGGATAAAGAAATCCTGGACAGCATTGATAACATCCCCACCTATCATATCCCATGCATCTTTGAAAAATTTACTCATGTATCCATCAGGTCTAGGAGACTTGATGTCAGGAATTCTGAACAAGGTGTCCCTAACCTCCTTGACTGTGACTGGTCGGGTCAGCTGCACATAATGGTCTTTATTGTACATGGGTCCTTGGTCTATTATTTTCTTGTGAATCTTTTTTGTCTCCTGACTGGCACCAAGTAAGTGTTGGTAGTACTCCAGTAAGGCATTGTTTACCTGCTCTGAGGTGTCATAGATTTTACCAGTCATGTCCTCAATCATAATGACTCTATTCCCATTTCTTCTTTTTTTGAGCAATCCATGAAAGTAAGCACTGTTAGAGTCCCCCTTCTGCAGCCATTGCATCTTAGCTTTCTGAGCTAGGAAGCTATCCCTGGCTATACTCAATTCCCTTAAAGTTTGAGAGGCCTCAAACTCCTCTGAGATTAAGTGCAAATTAGTAGGATCCTTTCCAATCATTTCCTGCAATTCAGACACCCTTCTCTGCAGAATGGAGGTGAAATTCTCAATGTCACTATAATTATCCCTATTCAAAGCTTTTAGTGCAGGGTTCAAGAGCTTTAAATTCTTTCTTAGCCTGAATAGAGAAGTACCAGGGTTGCTGTTACTCCAACATCTTTTGATGATAGGCAAAAATTCCTTGGATGCTCCCCACATATTATATAACTTGAAGCTTCTTGCTTTCTGGACCTGGGTAGAACTGCTGATCAAGCAAGGAGTGTGATCAAGCATTCCTTCAGGTAGAAAATTGGCATATAAATCAGGAAAATGATTACTCCAGGATTGATTAGTCATAAATCTGTCAATCCTACTATAAATCCTATCTTCAGGCTTTTGCTTATTATTCCAAGTAAAGAGTGAGACAATAGCAGGTATATCCACTACTCCACAATCAATAACACAATTCCTAAAGGGTTCAATCTCAGCATTGGGGGTATTGCATCCCACTCTCTCAGTGGCAGAAAGCACACAGTTAAAATCACCTGCAATGGCCCAAGGGCCATCAACTTGGCCAGAGAATCTCCTTAGATGATCCCACAGGGGGGTCATGTCTTGAATGCCAATAAATGCATATATCATAGTTAAATAAAAAAACACTTATACTCACCAATGCCTCAATCTTCATATCAATGAATTGAGCTTTAAACTCAACAAAATTGAATTCTGAAGAGCTTAGGGCCCCATAGAACCAAATTCTCCCACTATTATGGTACCCATTATTTGTTGAAATGCACCAATTATTGAAATTATTTACAGCTCTAGCAAAAGACTTGCTTTTTATTTTTGTTTCTAACAAACCAAATAAACCTAATCCCTTATTTTGCAAGAAAAAATTTATGAACTTCTGCTTATTTACCCTATTCATGCCTCTCACATTCCAAAATCCTATTTTATCCATTAGAAATAGGAGCAGAGTTACCATTACCATTATCATCACCATTCCGTTTTGAGGGAGAGACCAAGACTTCCTTATAGGAGTGAACTCCAAATGTTTCAGTACTATATCCACTCTTGTCTCTCTCCTACCTATGCAAACTAACCAATCTTTTACGTGCTGTAACAGTCCCAGGCATCAGATGAGATTTTTGAGCTGGATTGGTCAAAATCAAAGCGCCCTCCTGTGGTTTGATAACAGCATTTTGGTTCACCACTGGCCTCCATACCTGCTTGACAAGTGTTTTAGCAACATTCTCATGTGTTCCTTTCCTCCAGTGCTCCATCTCATGCCCCATTCCCAGGCATTTCTTGCCTTTTACAGGCCTCCATTCATACTCTATATCAACCCTTATGATTGAACCCTTTTCATCTTTGAAAGCAATCTGTGATGGCAAGTACTGATCAACAACTAATTCAACCATGACACGTGCATATCCCAATCGAGTCCTCTCCTCAGTGGCAATATCACTCTTAATGAAGTTTCCAAGCAGGCTAGATATTTTAGGTAATCTTTAACCCAAAATTTCAGAGGAAGCTTATGAATTTGAATCCAGGCAGGAACCGATTTTACATCCTCCTTTGTCATTTCTAAGTCCCTAGTCCATGGCTTTACTATCATAGGCTTGTTATCAAATAAATTGTGATGCATTTAGCGATATATGTAATGGTTAATGATTGTTGGTGGTGATTCTTGTTGTTGAGGAGACGTAAGACGCTTGGGAGACCATCTTACGCTTGAGTCGTCTTTTGGAGCTTCCCACTCCAAGAGGGATGTGCACATTAATGGTTTTAGTTCGGAGGTACTCCTGTGGGTGAGACACGACCTCTGGTAAGGGTTCCGGTTGGCTTCCGGACCCAGTACATCTGGGCGTGTCCCGGTACCTTTGTGGTGAGTTGTGGTGTCGTGGGCGTGTCCCTGACACTGGTGGATATGGGTACGTGTGGGCGTGTCCCAGTACCGACATGGTAAAATATTATTTTGTATCTCATTCAAATCATTGGCATGTTACATATTCATTTATCATGTTGTGTCTTATATTTATTTATTGAAACTGACGTGTTATGTGTTTGTGTCTTTGTCATCTATTTCCGGGGTGGCCTGTGTCGATTCATATGATATTTCCGATGATATGGGGAGCAGGTTAAGTACAGGTTGTCTTGGTGTTACGTGGGAGACGGGACGAGCGTTGGACTTGGAGCCGAGTATTCTTTCATAGAAGAGTATAGTAGTAATGAGTTGTATCATTTATTTTATTTATTCAGTTATGGTTATGTAATCCACTAAACATTTAATTATATTAATTGTTTTTTAATTGCAATTCTGATTTCACCGTAAGAAAGGGGTGTTACAAGCATACTCAAAAACCATCATTCTGGTAACAGGCTTCTCCTCTTCGCAATATCCAATTAGATTCACAAAATTTTTATGGTTTACTTTTGACAATGTGTCCATTTCCAAACATACATCTAGAACATTACTTTACTTCTATAGTTCTATATACTTCCTAAATGATTCAACCAAGCATGGTGTTAATATTTGTTCATCATATCCAACACTTATCAGATGAACTTTATAAGCTCAACCTTCGCAAGACTAATAATGCTTTCGGCTATGTTGTCGATGGTGACCCCATTATGCTCTCCATCCTTAAGCTTGAATTTTCCTACTTGATAATGTGATGTCGATGGTGACCCAATATGCTCTCTACACTATAAAAACCACTTAGATACATATGTTACTCCCTCCGGATACACATATGAGTACTCTAGATACAAATATCGATTTGTGTATCTGACAATATTCATGGATGTATCTAGAATCATTTTTGATGTATCCACCGCCACCACCACTATCACCAGCCCCAACTAAAATAACACGAGCAGACCACAACCTTACTACCGCTACACCATCCACCGCCTCTCAACCTACCCTAAACACAACTTGCGACACCATCGAACCAATCATCCCCACAGAAAGCACCTCATCCCGATGATTGTCACCACCGCAATGCCACCCACAATCCCTTCAACGCACCTCAAAACCGTCTCAACAACTAGCATAAATCTAATTTTTTTTGTTTAATCTATTCTACGAGACCTCCGACAAACACTAAACCAACTCACCACCTGCAACTCCATTTTTTTTAAACTCGCACCATCAAACCACAACAGCTCGATCGAAGGCGCCTCAACAACTAGCATAAATCTGATATTTTTTAAATAACATTGAGTACTTTAAATCGTATTTCTAAGAAATTTTTAGAAAAACTAATCACACTAAAGACATTTTTGGATTTTGAATCAAATTAAGTTCTTAATGACTAAAAATGCACCTAATTGTGGTGGTGGTGCGGCAACCAGGGCGGCATCGAAGAAGACGATGCGCCGAGGAAAATGGTTGCAACAAGGAAGACGGTCGCAAAGACAGAAGAAAAAGAGAATTGAGAGGATCGTCGGTGAGATCATCAGAGGAAACATGACGATCGTCTCTGCTGGCGTCAGGTGGTGGCTGGTGGCGTTGGTTGGTAGTTGATTGAGGAGAGAGAGAGAGAGAGAGAGAGAGAGAGAGAGAGAGAGAGAGAGAGAGAGAGAGAGAGAGAGAGAGAGAGAGAGAGGATATGGTGGCTTGTTTAGGCGCCTTCGACCGAGCAAGTTGTTGAGGTGCCGTCGACCGAGCTATGGTGGCTTGATGGTGCAAGATTAAACAACAATGGAGTTGCAGGTGGTGAGTTGGTTTGGTGTTTGTTGGAGGTCTGGTAGAAGAGATTAAACAAAAAAATCAGATTTATGCTAGTGGTTGAGACGGTTTTCAGGTGCGTAAAAGGGATTGTGGGTGGTAGGGATTTTGCGTCGATGATAGTCATCGGGATGAGGTGCTGGTCATAGGGATGATTGATCCGCTGGTGTCGCAAGTGGTGTTTAAGGTAGGTTAAGAGGCGGTGGATGGTGTAGTGGTAGTAAGGTTGTGGTCTGCTCGTATTGTTTTAGTTGAGGCTGGTGATAGTGGTGGTGGTGGTGGTGGATACATCAAATATGATTCCGGATACATGCATGAATATTGTCAGATACACAAATTGAGATGTGTATTTAGAGTATTCATATGTGTATCCGGAGGGAGTAACATATGTATCTAAGTGTTTTTTACAGTATGGAAAGCATAATGGGGTGCCATCGACATCACATTATCATGTCGGAGAATTCAAGCTTGAGTATGGAGAGCATAATGGGGTAACCATCGGAAGCATAGCCGAAAGCATTATTAGTCTTGCCAAGTTTGAGCTTAGAATGTTCATCTGATAAGTGTTGGTTATAAAGAACAAATATCAAACCATGCTTGGTTGAATCATTTAGGAAGAATATAGAACTATAGAAGTAATGTAATGTGCTCCATGTATGTTTGCAGATAGAGACACGTCAAAAGTAATATATATAGGTGAGTCCCATGAGTCCTAATCTAAACCATTATATTAGAATAAAATTAAGGGCTAAGATTAAATCTGAAAATGAAAGCCCTATATAAAACACACAAACCCTAATTCTTTTTCATTTCCCTTCCTGCTACTTCTCTGTCTTCCTCCCTTTCTCTCTCCATCCTATCTCACTAACCCGCCACCTCCTCTCCTCCCGCCGCCCTCTTCCATTTCTCCTCCCCTGCCTCTCTGCTACTTCCCTCGGTCACCACCCCGACACTACTACCGCCACCCTCAGCTTCCCTTCCCCGTTCCTCCCTCGGCCTCCACTACGCACCTCTGCCACCGCTGCACTATCTTCTACCACCAGTCGTCGTCGCTCTTCTCCTCACCAACATGTCAAATCTGTTTTTTTCTGTAAAAAAAATTTTAACAACCACGTCGTGGGTGTGTTGTCGTGGTAGTAGTGGGTTGGTGGTAGTGGGGTAGTGGGTGTTGGTCAGTGGTGGAGGTGTTGTGGGTGTTGTTTATGTCGGTGGTGATGGAGGTTTTCGATTCTTCTATTTTTTTGTGTAAATATTATCGTTCTATATTTTTGGTGTTGCGGTTGGTGGTCAGGGTGGACATTGGTGGTGGGTCAGGTGGTGGTCCTGTTGGCCGTTGGTGGTGGGTTGTTACCTATACATAAAAAGACTCGCATTAAAGTTTCGACTTGTAAGCATTAAAGTTTCGACTCACAAGCATTAAAGTTTCGACTCACAAGCATTAAAGTTACACAAACCTAAAAAAACTAAAGTTTTGACTCGTAAGTATTAAAGTTTCGACTCACAAGCATTAAAGTTACGCGTATATGGAGTAAAGTTACGCTTTGACGGACTAATTATACTCAGTTACAAACCTTAAAAAAAAATTAATGTTTCATATTTTAACATTAAAGTTTCAATCGTATAACATTAAAGTTATATTTATAAATCAATAAAATTAAATAATTTAAAAATTTTATATTAGAAATTGGCAAAAAAAAAATTAAAGTTTCAGTTCTTAGCATTAAAGTTTCACTCGTAAAACATTAAAGTTACATTTATAAATAAGAAAATTCAAATTTTTATATTAGAAATTATCGAAAAAAAATTAAAGTTTCAATTTTTAGCATTAAAGTTTTACTCGTAAAACATTAAAATTACATTTAAAAAACAATTTTATATATTTAAAATAAAATTTTATAACATAAATTTAAATTTTTTATTTTTAAAATGACCTTAAATATTAAAGTTACAATCACAAAAGAATTAGAGTTACATTTATAAATTAAAGTTACGCTTTTACAACATTAAAGTTACAGTTTAAAAGTTTCAAATCTAAAATATCAATCTTAAAAGATCAATGGCCAAGATTAGAACTCATGGACTCTCCATTTTAGGTGGACTCATTTGAACCCCTATATATATATATATATATATATATATATATATATATATATATATATATATATATATATATATATATATATATATATATATATATATACGGTCCGGATCCTAAGGCCGCTAATTATGGCGAGGCGGCCGGCCTAACCAAATTCCTTCATTAATCCTTCATTTATGGACTAACTTCCTATTATTCATGGGGCTGAAAATTGAGGGGTCATTCCAAATCTTTTCATTTAGCCCAAAATACTTTCTCTCACTAAAGTATTAAATCATACAAAAGCCCAATTACACCCTATCTCTCTAAAATATACAAACAAAATCGTTTTCCTGAAAATTCTTCAACAAGCAAGCTCTCGTTCGTTCAACGTAAATTCTTCAGAAAAGCTCATTAATTTTTTCATCGATTGTTCGTGGATTTAATCAAAACAACATTAAACAACGTTGATTCAAGTAATTTCAGAAGAAAATTCGATTAATTTTCAGGTAATTTCATAATTTTGATCAAAATTGAGTATATTCACACAATTCTGTCAATTCACTCATAATTTGATGATATCAGGTTCGAATTTTATCAAACTGAACGATTTCCTAAATAGAACTTTCGAATTTGACCAATATTTTTAGCAATTTCCTTTTTCTCGCGATTTCGTACTACTTACTACATTGTTTTTGACGATTTTGCAGCTCTAATTGCTATGGAAATTGTAGACATCACAATGATTGATGATAATGGTGCTATTGAATCAGGTATATCTTTTTTTGTTTAATTATTGTAAAATCTCATGTTTTCTAATTCCATTTGCATTTGTCAAAATTTCTTCTCGCGATTTGACCAATATTTTGAGCGATTTTGTATTTCGGTTTTTTTGCAAGGTTTAGTTTATGAATTCAGTCGATTTTGTGAATTTAGAACCTAATTTTGTGACTATAAGAGTTGGTTGACTGACTATTAAAGATGATATTGAGTTGATTTATGAATTGAGTGGATAAAATGTAATACTCCGTATGTGCTAGGAAATAAGTATTTCTGTTACATTTTTGGTGAATCTCAGACCTTGTTTTGGTGAATCTCGACCTTGTTTTGTGAATCTGAGACCTTGTTTAGTGAATCTCAGAACTTACTCAGTGAATCTTAGCAAATAAGTATTTCTGTTACTCTAAGTCCACAAATGTATTTCTTTTCCTTTTTTAGTGAATCTCAAACCTTGTTTTGTGAATCTAAGTTTTTGTTTAGTGAATCTTAGAGCTTTTTTTGTGAAACTTGGTCATCATAAGTGGTTAAATTCACCTTTTCTGCTCTTTTACTTATTTGGTGAGTCTTAGACTTTATTTTGTGAATCTCAGACCTTACTCAGTGAATCTTAGCAAATGATGATATTGTGATAATTAAAACATAAGTAATATACAGCAAACTTAAAAATCTTGTAATTTTTCATCACATAAAATTACGCAGGTTCATGGCTCTCGAATTACCTAAACAACAACATTCATTTGTGAATAACAGACCTTACTTAGTGAATCTTAAGCCTTGTTTTGTGAATGTGAGATGTGACTTTGTGAACATTTTATCTTCTTAGGTGTTGATTCAAATGCCAACAACAACAACTCGGTGGGTAGTGTGACGCCTCGTGTCGATTGCGGTGAGATTCCTTGCTCTAATGTTGGTTCTGGTTAGGGTGGTGAGGGTTCTACTATTGTCTTAATAACCCCTACAATGCCAACTATTTCCACACCTACTACTCTAGTAACTTACACACCGGCTGGCACTGAGCAATGGATAAGTAGGATTGAAGAGAAGTTTACACCCGTGGATGGCAAAACATTTATGGACTTAGAGTCAGCGATGTTGTTCTATAAAATTTATGCTATTGCTTGTGGGTTTGAAGCAAGGAAGTCTTCAACCAAGAGGTTTAAAGATGGTATTATTCGAACAAAATGAATGGTTTGCCATCGTCATGGTTTTAATAACAGGAAAAGACGTCCTTGATACGGTCGTTATGTAGCAAAAATAAATGCCTAAATATAACTAACAGAAGCTAGCGATAAGTAGGGTCGATCTCCACAGGGAGGCGGTCACTATTCACTTGTCTACTCGGTCCGTCTGATGTCACAATTGGGGGTTTTGATTGTTTTAACTAAACTAAAGAGACTAAGGCAAGAGAGATAAAAATAGAAGAAATTAACAATAAAGAGAAGGGAACTAGGATTTCGGGTCATCAATGAACGTCAGTCAATCACATTTAAAGTAATAGATTAGTCGATGTGTCGGTCTAAGGGGCAACGAATATCTCCTTTCGGTCTCAATTCACCCTAAAATGCTATTAGCTTAACTTTCACCCTCACTAAAGCATCCTATTGTTCACTGCAGGTCTCACTCTTTCCATTTCGGTCTAGGTCAAGGCTTACCTAAATTAAAAGGCTAATTGCTTTGAATCAACTAGCAGGATACAGTTATAGCAGCGATTAACAACATAGACCTAACTACAACGACAGATCTAATAACCTAATTAGCAATTAACATCGGTCTATTGAATCACCTAATCCTAGCAGAGGAATTTAGCTAGACATAGAATAAAGAAGAACAAGAATAAAGGAAGTAAGAACAATAAACATTAAATAAATTAAGGAGAAAAGGGAGAGAAAGAGTTACAGTAATAAATCCGGAAAGAGAGGAAAACAAAGAACAGTAGAAAATTATCGTCTGATATTGTATGGTAAAATCCGAGAGGAGAAGCCCCCGGCAAAAGCACACATACCCATGACATCCTAACTTCCTATTTATAAGAAAATAGGATTTATTTGACCTAATGACGGAAATAAACTAAAAAACCCAAGCCCGATAACGATTCCACTCGATCGAGTGGTTTAAAACTACTCGATCGAGCAAAATAAGGCTCAAACCGTTCGATCGACCATAAATACTACTCGATCGACTAAACGCTCATATGAAACTGTTCGATCGACCAACTAAAGTACTCGATCGACTGATTATTTGACCTAAAACCACTCGATCAACCAGTTAAGTACTTGATCGAGTGAAAACTAACTTCAGCAGCTCATAATTCTCGCTAGTTCAGCTATGACTTGTCTTTTTAGCTCCCGAACTAGCTGCACGCATCCCAAGACAGCAATATTTCCGCTCCAAATTCACTACTCCTCCAAATGCATGCAAAACAGACGGTAAATGGCCTAATTTCACTACTTTCTGGTTCATTCCTGCAAATAAGACAAAATAAACCAAAGTAACATATTCGGGGCATTTCGTAGCATAAAACTACGATAAAAGCATATAATTACGTGCATGAAAATGCCTAAAAATACTATATAAAATGCACGTATCAAATATCCCCAAACCAAATCTTTACTCGTCCTCGAGTAAACTAAATGCAAACTAGTGGAACGGAAAAGATAACTCAGAGCTAGCTACAAATGCCCACTTAAACCAATTTAATGCGAGCAAACTAACACTTATAGCAAGACAGTCAAATGCAAATGAGTTGTAAGATGTTTATAATAAAGTTGAACCGTCGACCTTGCAAGACCTTTAATAATGGACTCTCACGGGTCACTTTCCTCTCATGAAGCAAATAGTGAACATATATATGTAAGAGAGAAAGAAAAATAGTCGCTCACCTAGACTACGACCCACATAAACATGCATGCAACTAATATGATAGACAATTCTAGCTACCGTACACACATTTCAACCAAACAAGGTCCTGTCACAGCCGAGGGCTTACAAAAATATGGTAAAGTGAGGTAATGGGTAAGAAGAGGCAAAACATTTATGGGAATGTGGAGGTATAGGTGATCAAGTTAGTACCTAAACAAAACCATATAACAACATCCATTTCTAACTCAATTATGAATTAAACACGAGTGCCCTTCATTTGGCATAAAACTCACCAAACCGAACTGAAAATTCTCCTCAAATGATATAGATAAAGCATAGGAGCGAAACCGTCAATAGTACAAACTCTTTTTTTATTTATTTTTTCTTTCTATTTTTTTTCGGTTTCTTCTTTTCTTTTTGAATTCCTTTTTCAACTTATTTTTTCCTTTTTTTTTTCTTTTTCACGTTTTTTTTTTCATCATCCTCCCTTTCTTCATAGATTACCAACTCCGAATCATCAAATACAAGCCAAACTTGGCACAATGAAAAATATACCGCAAAAACATACACTAACTAGCTTGATAAGGCAGGCTAAATTTGGAATGTAGTTAAGGGTCAATAGGCAAATTTGGCTAATGTGGAGTTAAATGGGTAAAAATGAAAGAAAGGGAAATTGTAAGCACCTCCCTGCATGTGACACCAACCACTAACCCAAATGTATGACGGCAAAAAGCAATTGAATTTCATATACGTGCAAATTAATGAACATGTTATGCAAGGAGTATACTACTCACAATCCTACATGAAACCGGTCATAAATGACACCAGTTTATAAGGCTCTAATTCCTTAGAAACTATAAGTAGGTTGCCAAAATTTCAGGTCAAGTCTATTCGTTCAGCTAAATTAAACATTAACTCGTAGATATGCAATAAGACAAAGCTAAAAAGAATAATAGTTTATGCAAGGCTTAAGCAAAAAGACAAATAATAGTGCAATTTCATCATTGAAATCTACCGTTCCGACTCAACCTATATGCTAAAATAAACGTGAAATTTTAACAATTTTAACAATTTTTCAATTTTTTATGGGATTTGAATTTTATATGAAAAATAAACAACAATGCATACGAAGATTAAGCGTGATAACAGAAATGCAAATAAAAAACAGTATGCAGACACATATATGGATGCATAACCTCCCCAAACCAAACTGTACAATGCCCCCATTGTACCAAAACATGGAAAGGAAATGCAAACTAAAGGAAGAAGAGAATAAATACGAAAAGCTTACAAGATACATGAAAAAGGGACCTCCCCAAACCGACCGTGAACATGGGAGGTTGCTAAAGGCCCGGAATACCGTCACAGGAAGCTATTCCAAGTCAAAAACACTCAATGGCACTCGAACAGTGGTTGATCGAGTGGGTTGGGCATCCAAAACTGCTCGATCAAAAGGAAATTAGGTCGATCGAGTAGTTCTCTTTTTGCAGGTGCTCGATCGAGTAAAATAAATGCTCGATCGAGAGGATTTAGCAACAAAAGTGCTCGATCGAGTACAAAAAGTACTCGATCGAGTGATCCTCAGCGTGTTCCTACAAAACACAATAAAAACAGCCCGCAAACTAACAAAACAAGCATACTGATATAGTCTATGGTATGAAAACCATTAATTACAACTGAAATGAAATAGAAAAATAAATTTGTAATACTCCGTATTTTAATAATAATTTATAAGAATAATTTATGTAATTTAATAATTGATTAATGACGTTTCTAATAATTACAAGTAAGACGATAATTAGTTAATAAATTAATAATCCAAGTCGTGAATTGGACTTAGCTAATAATCGAGTGTTGGGCCGTGTGCTATTATTATAAGGGCCGAAACTTATTTAATTGGTATGAGTATAATCGATATTTGTATCGGAAATTAATAATAATATAATAAGGAAATAATAATATATAAAGGTAATTATAATAATAATAATTTATGACAATAATAAATTAGTAAAGATAAAATAAGGGAATCCTACCTATGATATATGTAATAATAATAATAATAATATAATTGTGATAATAATAATATAATGATAATTATAATAATAGTAATTCCTATATTAATTGGAATAGGTAAATTAAGATAGTTTCCTAATCGACCTCGCTTACTCTATAATCTTACACTATAAATACCACCTTAAATCTGATAAATAAATCACAAATTAAGAGGAGGAGGTTTTGGAGACGGAATTAGCAAGCGATAATTAATAGGTAACAATTTCTAATCTTGTTTTATTTTCTTATACAGCTGATTGTCAGACGATCTTAAGACACTTAGAAACTGACCCAAACCTTGGCGGAATGAGACCAAACTTTGGGAGGTGGTTAGTGGGGTTGCAAGGGTTGGAATGGGTGTAGTGGTGGTGTCAGAGATGGCCTAGGGTGGCGGTGGAAGGCGGCTAAAGGTGGCTGGTCAGGGGGTGTTGTGGGTTAGGTCGTGTGTATTTGTAGAGGGTAATTGAACCCTCTAATGGCCGAGTCTTGACCTGGGCATGGTAGGGTTGTGATGGGGGGAGGTAGTCGACCATGTTGTTGGTGTTTGCGTGGTGGCAGGTGGTGGTTTTTGCGGGTGGCAGCCGGAAAAACGTGAGAACAGGGGAGGGGTTTTAAGGGGATTGTTGGTGTCGTTCTGGGTGGTTGTGAGCTGCCGTGAGTGGTCGGAGTCAGTGTTGGGACCACCGTGGGTCAAGGGAGACCACGGTGGTGGCCACGGGTGGTCGTGGTGGCGGTAGGATGGTTAATTGGTTAAGTTTTGTTGTTTTCGTGTCGGGTTTTCGGGTGCTGTTTAGGGCGTGGTTTTGGGGCCTGTCTAGGGCGGTTCGTGTGATGGTTAAGGGTTGTCGGGGTTGGTCGAGGTGCAGGCTAGGGTGAGGTAGGTTGGGTGGTGCTGATGGTGGTTGGGTTTGGCGTAATAGGTGGCTAAAGGAGGGGGTTTGGGTAAAGGGTTGAACACGGGATTGCCGTGAATTGTTGGGTGATGGGTGTGCATTGTTTGACGTAGTTCTCACATAATAATAGTATGGGTTGACTTCTTGTTTAAAATGGGTTTTGTTGGGTGACTCGGGTTTTGGGAAGTCGGGTTTTAATATAATGATTCATATTAGTTTTATAATTAATTTATAATTAATAAAATAATTAGTTGGGTGATTGTAACTCGGGATATAATTATTAATTAATCCGCGTAGAATATAATTAATTTAATCGATGCATAATAAGTATATATAATTAAAATATAATTGAATAATATAAATAAAAGGAGTAAATAAATAAATAAGTAAAGTTGGTAATTATAATTGTTGTAATTGTTATTATTATATAGGTGACGGAAATTGTGAAGAGTTTATAATCGGATTTGTGAGCTTTAATTATTGGATTGCGTAATTGGAGTGCTTGCTTGCCAGGTAGGATAACTACTCAACTCATCTTATTTTTGTTGGGTTGTGGAAATTATAAAAATGTTGTGAAATTGGGTGAATTAATGGATGTGGATTATAGGTTGTTGGATTGGTTATCGTTTAATTATTTATATTGGAATTTCGTTTGGATTGAATACCTCACTCGTGTCCGAGATGATTTTGATAATTGGCATGGCGTATAATTGAATACCTCAACTTCGGTTGGGATGGTGGATACCTCAACTTCGGTTGAGATGGTGAATACTTCAACTTCGGTTGGAATGATGAATACCCCCGGGCCGTTGGCGGGATGAACGGGTGTTTCGGGTGATGAGCTCAGTTATATTTGCATTATGTACCATATCGTTTCACCTTGACTTGTTGTTGGTTATTCCTACTCAACCATTGGTTGACGTGTTTGCTTCTGTGTCAAAATAAAATTGATGCCTGCTTTAATTGATGGCATCCTGTGGTGAACCATTTAATATTTCCGGTTAAATGGGGAGCAGATTTAAATAGCAGGTTTTGAGTTAGCTGACTTGGGAGCATTGGGAAGAGAGCTCGACTTGGACCATAGTTGAAGTCTAGATCCCATAGAACAATTTATATCACTTTATTTATTTCCGCTGCAAGTTGTAAATATTTTATATTAAGTTTTAGTTGATTAAATTTGTAATAAACATGTAATCGTTAAAGTTTTAATTTAAAGTACTTTGGTTTGTTGTACTTTGTTATTCACTACCTCGGGAAACCGAGATGGTAACAGTCCTATTTATTTGGGAATGTCTAGCTAAAGGCTCCCGAATAAATGGGGGTGTTACAAAGTGGTATCAGAGCAAAACGATCCTCAGGCCTAACCAATGAACCTAATAATGAACATAGGATGTGTCTAATAAAATGAACCCGGGTAGAAACTGTTAGGTGCCCCTTTAGGCTTAGGATGAAAAGGTACCCTCACTCCGAACCCCGGCCCTTCCAGTTTTGAACCGGGTACCCTGAGAGAATATTTGAGAGTGTAGGGTAATCTAAAATGAAAAACCGTTTGTTTGCCTTAATAGTTTTGTTTGCCTTGTTTGAATATTGTTTTCATTAATGACTGTGGGTACGGGGACGTAACTCTGCCTTTAGGGAGAGGGGATGTGATATGGTTTTAAGCATTGATATATACATGTGATTATGAGATAAATATGTTGGCATGTGTGATTAACATGTGAAGTATTAAGGGAATTGTGTGAAATTGTGAAGAACGTAATTTTAGTTGATTTCCCGGAATTTTACCCTTGATTGTTTTGGCTGCCATTTACTACCTGTTTAAAATTCTCGTATGCAAATTTTATGAGTAATAGCTTTATGAGTTAGCTTTCATATGCCACTGGTCTCATATTCAAATAATGTACGGTTTAGGAGAAATAAATATTTTAGTGGACAGTAGTCGAAATATTCCTGTACAGTGATATTTTCGCGCCATGTTTTTGTAAATTTTGCCATTTAAAAACTACGTAATTATTTGTTATAATTCCAATGCCACTGTTTAATAGACTCATGTAAGTTTTCAAATTGATAAGCCAAGTCGCAATTTAAATTTTTGACAATTAATAGTGATTTTTACAAGTTGACCTAAGTTTCTGACAAGTTGCTGTAAAATTTCTGTTTCAACCAAGTATCTTGTAAAATGCATTATAAATTGACCCTTTGAATTTTTGACTCGATTCTTTCACCCATGATCTACTAACTCGTATTTTCTATAAAATTCTCCATAATTTATTTATGTTATTAATTATCTATGATTTTTAAGTTGTAGCATATTTTACTTCGTCTTGAATAATGAAAATTTTGTCTCTTGATATTTTGATATTGTAAATTGTGTGAATTAGATTATCATGTCTAGTGATATGCGGAACGTGTTACCCTAAAGCCTATATATATATATATATGTTACAATAATTGCATTCATGTTTAAGTTGGATGTTGTTAGTGACAATTAAGATGAACTAAGAAAAGATTAATTAAATAATTATGCGCATCTTTTGTTATAGATTATTATTAATTTGGCAATGTATTACGCCAAGAGTTAAGCAATAAGTTGGAATAAAGATTAATTCGAATATCTTATATGATGTGATTTGCTAGTAATTAAAATTTTGTTATTTATTCAATCGTTAATTCATGTTGGAAGCGATAAGTGTTCTATATTGCAATATGGGTTTCATGGTTTTGTGGCATTATAATAATGAATTGATTGTTCCTATTTTTAGTATTCCAAACTTCGGGGACGAAGTTAATTTTTAGGGGGAAGGAATGTAATACTACGAATGTTTTGAATTGTTGTTGTGATACCTTGTGATGCGGTTGGTATGGATGATAATCGTAAATGGATGATGGTGTTGGATGATGCTTAGTTGTAAGAATGTTTATAAGTGATGTGGTGATAGTTGTGGGCGAACTTCGGGACGAAGTTCATTTTAAGGGGGGAAGACTGTAATACTCCGTATTTTAATAATAATTTATAAGAATAATTTATGTAATTTAATAATTGATTAATGACGTTTCTAATAATTACAAGTAAGACGATAATTAGTTAATAAATTAATAATCCAAGTCGTGAATTGGACTTAGCTAATAATCGAGTGTTGGGCCGTGTGCTATTATTATAAGGGCAAAACTTATTTAATTGGTATGAGTATAATCGATATTTGTATCGGAAATTAATAATAATATAATAAGGAAATAATAATATATAAAGGTAATTATAATAATAATAATTTATGACAATAATAAATTAGTAAAGATAAAATAAGGGAATCCTACCTATGATATATGTAATAATAATAATAATAATATAATTGTGATAATAATAATATAATGATAATTATAATAATAGTAATTCCTATATTAATTGGAATAGGTAAATTAAGATAGTTTCCTAATCGACCTCGCTTACTCTATAATCTTACACTATAAATACCACCTTAAATCTGATAAATAAATCACAAATTAAGAGGAGGAGGTTTTGGAGACGGAATTAGCAAGCGATAATTAATAGGTAACAATTTCTAATCTTGTTTTATTTTCTTATACAGCTGATTGTCAGACGATCTTAAGACACTTAGAAACTGACCCAAACCTTGGCGGAATGAGACCAAACTTTGGGAGGTGGTTAGTGGGGTTGCAAGGGTTGGAATGGGTGTAGTGGTGGTGTCAGAGATGGCCTAGGGTGGCGGTGGAAGGCGGCTAAAGGTGGCTGGTCAGGGGGTGTTGTGGGTTAGGTCGTGTGTATTTGTAGAGGGTAATTGAACCCTCTAATGGCCGAGTCTTGACCTGGGCATGGTAGGGTTGTGATGGGGGAGGTAGTCGACCATGTTGTTGGTGTTTGCGTGGTGGCGGTGGTGGTTTTGCGGGTGGCAGCCGGAAAAACGTGAGAACAGGGGAGGGGTTTTAAGGGGATTGTTGGTGTCGTTCTGGGTGGTTGTGAGCTGCCGTGAGTGGTCGGAGTCAGTGGTGGGACCACCGTGGGTCAAGGGAGACCACGGTGGTGGCCACGGGTGGTCGTGGTGGCGGTAGGATGGTTAATTGGTTAAGTTTTGTTGTTTTCGTGTCGGGTTTTGGTCTTTGTTTAGGGCGTGGTTTTGGGGCCCGTCTAGGGCGGTTCGTGTGATGGTTAAGGGTTGTCGGGGTTGGTCGAGGTGCAGGCTAGGGTGAGGTAGGTTGGGTGGTGCTGATGGTGGTTGGGTTTGGCGTAATAGGTGGCTAAAGGAGGGGGTTTGGGTAAAGGGTTGAACACGGGATTGCCGTGAATTGTTGGGTGATGGGTGTGCATTGTTTGACGTAGTTCTCACATAATAATAGTATGGGTTGACTTCTTGTTTAAAATGGGTTTTGTTGGGTGACTCGGGTTTTGGGAAGTCGGGTTTTAATATAATGATTCATATTAGTTTTATAATTAATTTATAATTAATAAAATAATTAGTTGGGTGATTGTAACTCGGGATATAATTATTAATTAATCCGCGTAGAATATAATTAATTTAATCGATGCATAATAAGTATATATAATTAAAATATAATTGAATAATATAAATAAAAGGAGTAAATAAATAAATAAGTAAAGTTGGTAATTATAATTGTTGTAATTGTTATTATTATATAGGTGACGGAAATTGTGAAGAGTTTATAATCGGATTTGTGAGCTTTAATTATTGGATTGCGTAATTGGAGTGCTTGCTTGCCAGGTAGGATAACTACTCAACTCATCTTATTTTTGTTGGGTTGTGGAAATTATAAAAATGTTGTGAAATTGGGTGAATTAATGGATGTGGATTATAGGTTGTTGGATTGGTTATCGTTTAATTATTTATATTGGAATTTCGTTTGGATTGAATACCTCAGCTCGTGTCTGAGATGATTTTGATAATTGGCATGGCGTATAATTGAATACCTCAACTTCGGTTGGGATGGTGGATACCTCAACTTCGGTTGAGATGGTGAATACTTCAACTTCGGTTGGAATGATGAATACCCCGGGCCACGGATTGGCGGGATGAACGGGTGTTTCGGGTGATGAGCTCAGTTATATTTGCATTATGTACCATATCGTTTCACCTTGACTTGTTGTTGGTTATTCCTACTCAACCATTGGTTGACGTGTTTGCTTCTGTGTCAAAATAAAATTGATGCCTGCTTTAATTGATGGCATCCTGTGGTGAACCATTTAATATTTCCGGTTAAATGGGGAGCAGATTTAAATAGCAGGTTTTGAGTTAGCTGACTTGGGAGCATTGGGAAGAGAGCTCGACTTGGACCATAGTTGAAGTCTAGATCACATAGAACAATTTATATCACTTTATTTATTTCATTGCAAGTTGTAAATATTTTATATTAAGTTTTAGTTGATTAAATTTGTAATAAACATGTAATCGTTAAAGTTTTAATTTAAAGTACTTTGGTTTGTTGTACTTTGTTATTCACTACCTCGGGAAACCGAGATGGTAACAGTCCTATTTATTTGGGAATGTCTAGCTAAAGGCTCCCGAATAAATGGGGGTGTTACAAAATTCTCCGGGTTGCCTCCCGGGTAGCGCTAGCTTCAGTCAGGTCCCAGCTCGACCTTCTTTTTCTTCGAGCCTCTCTAAACAGTTGTAATCAAAATAGCTCAAAGCGCGCAGAATTAAATCATAAATCTGCGCATGAGCTACACAGAAATGTAAGTAGCACCATAGTGGAATAAAGAAATAGGAAATAAAATTGTACAACCGTTTAAGCCTAACAAATTTCCTATGTGAGCTCCTAAATTTATCCACAAAATAAAGGAGCGTAGGAGCAATTGACAATAAGTTAGGGCTCCGTTTTAGATTTGATCGGTCCATTTCGTGTTCAGAATTAAAGGTGTGGTCGTTGGGTCACATCCGAATCAAAACACAATTTATAGCTTCACAAACAACTCTACAATTAGTAAAGAGGCAAGTAAAGGTTGGATCCCAAGGGACAGGTATTGAAATAAGATTTCTATTGAAACTAGTGGTGTCTTGGGGGTGTCACAAATTAGGTTGATGTAGAAGGTCACTAACTAAAATAGCAATGAAAATAAACTAACAAGATGAATTAAAAGGGGTGTAAACAATTGATTAAAAAGCACTTGGGTGTCATGGGGTCATAGGGGAATCATGGGAATTGATCATACAAACATGTTCTCAAATTATAAGCAAGCAATTATTGTTGTGATGGATTGAGTTGGGTTATATCTTACAATCCTAGGAAAGTTTGGGTCCCGGAGCCGAATCGATTAGATTGTACAACACCTACAAGTCGACTTAATCTTCCCTACTCAACAACATGCATGGTCTAATGAGACTCGAGTTGGGTTATGTCTTACAAGTCTCATTGAAAAGATAGGAGATGGTAGTAAATGCAAGGATTCATAGGCTTAGCATTTCATCAAATATAACATGTGCATGAGTTGAGATCAAAACAAACAAGCAAATAAAACATGAAAGCATATTAATTTAAGCATGAATCATTCCCCATGTTGGTTTCCCCTAATCACCCATTAACCCTAGCTAATAGACTACTCACTCATTATCATGTTGATCATGCTAGCAAGGTTGTCAATCATACCAACAAAATGAAACATGATGAATAAATGAAAGTAATTAACAATAATTAAAAAGGGATTAAGAGAATTATACATACTAATGATTCCAATAATAAAGCAAAGATAAAAGAAGTACTTGAATGCTTGATTGAGACGTTGTCAATCTCCCAAAAATAACCCAAATAATCTTCAATTACCCAAAATAAAGGATGAACAAAAGAGAGATTAAGGAAATAAAACTTGTATTGGAACTTGATTAATTGTTGATTACAAAACTAAAGAGAGATTTGATTGATATTAACTACTCTAATTGATGATAAGAAGAACATCCTCTTCTAATTAGACTAATGGGGTATTTATAGTGGAAATTAGGGGGATGCATTAGGGTTAAATACGGGCTAAACTAGTAATTACACTTTTTAGATTGAGCAGGGAGGAGCCGGTATCTTCCGAAGGAAGGGCTTCTTTCTTCGTAGCTTGGAGAAGAGGAAATCGCGCTGTAGAGGAATCCTAGCGGATTAGGGTCGGGACGGGCGGATTCTGGCGATAGAATCCGAGCGGATTCAAGAGAATCCGGGCGGATTGTGGTGATGGAACTCGGGCGTCTTGGTGGAAAACCGCACGGATTGTGCGGGTGAAGGACGGCCGGATTGTAGACAATCCGCACGGATTGTGCCTCAGCAAGGCTTCTTCTTCTTTTCTTCCCTTTTCTTCATAAATTCCTTGGGGATTTCCTTGGGGACTCAAGGATCCTTTCTCAACATTGCTCATCTACTACCATATGTACAAAGGCCTTCTAATCTTGTCTCTCCTTGATGCTTGGTCATTGAATTCGATCAATTTAGTCTTGTTTTGCCATGAAAATGCAAGATTCTTACTCCTTTCCTACCAAGGGATTAAAATCTCAAAGAATATGCAAAACAAAGAACTAAAGATAATAAATGACCCAAATATGCACTAAAAAGCATGGGAACAAGGCTAATTCGGGGGCTAAATATGCGCTAATTATGGTCACATCAAGATTAACGAAATTGATATGACAAGTACAGTGAAAATTCGTTAATTTATACGTCCACATGGGAGGGGGTATAGCATTAAAAGAAATAGCACGAGTCAAATGAGGTAGCGTACTTTGAATATTAACAATAATAAAATCATCGCTAATTACCTCAGGTAGGTTTCTCTCAATGTCGGAATGTATTACCTCATCCGTGCTAGGAGCAAATACCGACTCAGCTGTCCTTTCGTCGCCCTCAGTGGAATTCGTCCCGTAAATCGCGGCCTCAAGCACATCCAGCTCGGCCTTAAAAAAGGGCGACCCACCGTATCCATTATCATCATCAAAATTGTCGTCGAAAACAAACCCAAGCAACAAATCATTGCTCTCGCTGGCCAACTCACTCGATCGAGCAGAATTATTACTCAATCGAGGACTTCCCTCCTGATTTTCACTCAATCGAGTGCTTTGAACCACTCGATCGAACAGCTTTTCTGGAAATTCACTCGATCGACTAAAATAAGTCACTCGATCGAGTGATTCTTCCTGTACAGCGCTGAAATCCTCGTGTAAGCCAGTGAAATATGATAGAAATTCGTCATCCGAGTAATAAAAATCATCCTCAGCATTGGGCAACACGGTTTCTTCATGGGGAAAATCGATCTCGGTACAGTAAACCTCTTCTGGTTGCCAACTATTCGACTCAGCAACTAACTGAGCTATTTAAGACTCGAGTTGATCAAATCGCGAAAAAGTGTGTCTATCACCTTCTTGCACTTGGAATGCAAGTGCCTTCATTAAAGACTTCAGCTCCGCCATGTCTTCTTCCCGAATATCAGGAGGATCTTGTTGCGGTGGCCATTGATAGGGTGGATGTGGCGGCACAACTACATCTGCTTGACTAGCTCGACTGTGCTGCTGGAACGCGTAAACTTCGTCATTTTCTCCCATGCAAAAGGCTGCATTGTGCTCAGCAGCACCACAACTACCGCAGTAAATCACCTGATGCGCCATATAATGGAACATAGGTGACGGGTCAAAGGTACTCAAGCCTTCCCTTTGACGATCTTTCACCTAGAACTGTCTAGGTAGTACCTGTAAGGCCTATCAAAACAACACTAAAGAAAAATATTAGAACGACCTCAAGGGAAAAATCCCCTGAGGCTAAAAACAGACAGAATTAAACCAATAAATAAATAGTTGCCTCCCCGGCAACAGCGCCAAAATTTGATACGGTCGTTATGTACCAAAAATAAATGCCTAAATATAACTAACAGAAGCTAGCGATAAGTAGGGTCGATCACCACATGGAGGCGGTCACTATTCACTTGTCTACTCGGTCTATCTGATGTCACAATTGGGGGTTTTGATTGTTTTAACTTAACTAAAGAGACTAAGGCAAGAGAGAAAAAAATAGAAGAAATTAACAATAAAGAGAAGGGAACTAGGATTTCGGGTCATCAATGAACGTCAGTCAATCGTAGTTAAAGTCATAGATTAGTCGATGTGTCGGTCTAAGGGGCAACGAATATCTCCTTTCGGTCTCAATTCACCCTAAAATGCTATTAGCTTAACTTTCGCCCTCACTAAAGCATCCTATTGTTCACTGCAGGTCTCACCCTTTCCATTTCGGTCTAGGTCAAGGCTTACCTAAATTAAAAGGCTAATTGCTTCGAATCAACTAGCAGGATACAGTTATAGCAGCGATTAACAACATAGACCTAACTACAACGACAGATCTAATAACCTAATTAGCAATTAACATCGGTCTATTGAATCACCTAATCCTAGCAGAGGAATTTAGCTAGACATAGAATAAAGAAGAACAAGAATAAAGGAAGTAAGAACAATAAACATTAAATAAATTAAGGAGAAAAGGGAGAGAAAGAGTTACAGTAATAAATCCGGAAAGAGAGGAAAACAAAGAACAGTAGAAAATTATCGTCTGATATTGTATGGTAAAATCCGAGAGGAGAAGCCCCCAGCAAAAGCACACATACCCATGACGTCCTAACTTCCTATTTATAAGAAAATACGATTTATTTGACCTAATGACGGAAATAAACTAAAAAACCCAAGCCCGATAACGATTCCACTCGATCGAGTGGTTTAAGACTACTCGATCGATCAAAATAAGGCTCAAACCGTTGGATCGACCATAAATACTACTCGATCGACTAAACGCTAATATGAACCTGTTCGATCGACCAACTAAAGTACTCGATCGACTGATTATTTGACCTAAAACCAGTCGATCGACCAGTTAAGTACTCGATCGAATGAAAACTAACTTCAGCAGCTCATAATTCTCGCTAGTTCAGCTATGACTTGTCTTTTTAGCTCCCGAAACAGCTTCACGCATCCCAAGACAACAATATTTCCGCTCCAAATTCACTCCTCCTCCAAATGCATGCAAAACGGACGCTAAATGGCGTAATTTCACTACTTTCTGGTCCATTCCTGCAAATAAGACAAAATAAACCAAAGTAGCATATTCGGGGCATTTCGTAGCTTAAAACTATGATAAAAGCATAGAAATACGTGTATGAAAAGGACTAAAAAGACTATATAAAATGCACGTATCAGTCCTCCCCAAGCTGATGCAAAAACAACAACCGTTGGAACTGGTGACAAAACAAAAGCTGGTGCACTAAGTGTAAATAGAAAAACAAAAGTTGCTAAAACCAGTAGGAAAAAGGGTGGAAGTGCAGATGAGGCTGAGAGTTCCAATAAGCGAAGTGGTACAAGAATAACTAGAATTAAAAGGTGGGGTTGTGAAGCAATGATAAAATTCATGTTCCATGAAAAAATGTACAAGATTGAACAGTTCCGTGAGGGTCACAATCACCCAGTGACGCCGGTCAAAAATAGGGAATTTGAGAAACTTGCAGACAATATAAATCATTTGAATGAATATCATAAGCAATTGATCATTCAAAATTCGAGATTGAATGTCGGCGCTAGTTTAACATACAACTTATGCAAGGAACAAGCTGAGGGTTTCGAAAATGTGGGAGCTTTCCTTATGCAGTTCAAGAATTTCAAAAGAAATGTAAAGTGTCTACTTAATGGTAAGGATGGACATATGTTCATCTCTCGTTTAGAAACCCTCAGAGAAACAAAAGGGTTGGTATTTGCCTATGAAACAGATGCTGACAATGTTTTGACAAGAATTTTTTGGACAAATGTGGATTCCATCAGATGTTATGCATTGTTTGGGGATGCTATGTCATTCGATCCAACCTATGGAACGAACAAATATAACATGAAATTCGCGCCTTTCACTGGGATTGACAATCATAAAAAGTCAATAACATTTGGATGTGCTCTTTTAGACCATGAAGACGATAATTCTTTTATTTGGGCATTTCAGCAGTTCTTGAAAGCAATGGGTGGCAAAGAACCCCATTATATCATCAGTGACCAAGACCCCAGAATAATAAATGCAGTTCAAGGTGTGTTTGGAATATCTTACTTTTGTGAAATTGGTTATTTATTTGGTGAATCTAGGAACATTATTCGTTAATCTTGTTGTTTATTTGCTCCTCTGTCTATAAGCGGCATCTTCAATTTGGTTTAGTTTTTGAATGCTAGAGGTTATACTGTGAAACTAGTAGGTAATATTGTGAAACCTGGACCTCAATGTTGCGAGTCCTGGAACTTATCTTGTGAAAGTGGGACATACAATTGTGAAACTTGGACCTAAATCCAGTATTAAGTATTTTTAACATTTCAGACCTTATTTTGTGAATCTCAGAACTTTTTTTGTGAACTTAGAGCTTAATTTGTGAAACACAAAGCAAATATTCAAAAACTTGGTCATAAGTTATTGAATTAGTCTATTTTGTTATTTCTCTAATTTTGTGAATCTGAGACCTTGTTTAGTGAATCTTAAAGCTTGATTTATGATCGTAGAAGATAATACTCTGACAATAGAGAATGTAGATTTTGTGACTTGCAGCCGTGTTCAAAAAAGCAAGTCATCGCTTTTGCATGTGGCACATTATGAACAAATTAACTGTGACACCCTCTCTTATCGCGGAAAAGTAAACACGTAATTCTAGAATAAAACTGCATGGATATGTTTGTAATAGGTTCAATTGGGTAAAAACCTGTAATTTTAAAACCTGAACCTGTTATAAAGATATCCAAATTGGAAGGTGTCAAACATACAAGGTCTAACTAGAAGTGTCATAACATAACCATCGCTAAAGTCGAGAATAGCAAATTATACAACCAAATGTAAAGAGGGAGACATATGTCCCTAAAATGTATGTGACATAAAAAGTGTTTAAGGTCACAATAAAATAAAGCCAATCTAGGTTCCAAGGTTACTTTGCTCGCTAGCTCGTCCATGTACCCCATATATGCATCACCTACCTGTCAATCGCATTTTAAACAAATACGAAAGCCACGATCAGGTGGGAGTAACTCCGAGTTCTCCCAACCACGAAATGTCATAATTAATATAACATGTAAACATAAGAATATGAATACGAATCACACAATGCCTTAGCATATAGATGCTAGACAATCGTGCTTATCATGTGAACAACAATATAACAACACATAGTCCTAGCATGTGAATACTAGACCGACTCATACTACACTATCATGTGAATCACATAACATCCAGGAATCCAAACTCTATCAACCATAGCCGGCTTGCATCTCACCTTCTATGATTCATAGAATCATCAAACAAGAAAGGGCAATATATCAAAGACATGCATAAGTTCTTAGTCCCGTCAATAGTCACTCTGTAACTCGAGTCTATACCACGAGGTAGGGAAGGTAATCGAACCGGTATCTTGGCTCGGAGGTTCTATCAAAACATGGCCAAGACACAACACAACCCTAGCCTAAAATCTGCAGAGACCTAGACATGCGGATACACACCACCGCACCCAAGACCCACAATTGTATAAAACCATGTGAGTACCCTAAGGAGTCCACCAAAGGGTTGGCTAGTACTTAAGCTGACCACTTACTCTCAAAATAAGTAACGAGGTCATGCCCCAACTTGGATATAAACCCACCAAGTCAGGAACACAGAGGCTATTAAGCAGTGAACATACACTCGTCAAAGACTATAATGACCTATCTATGATGAAGGCCGAAATACTCACCTAGGACCTAGTCCCGCTTAGTCCCACTTGAATACTTTAGCCCACACCACACAAGACAAGTAGGATACCCAATTCAGCTGACAATCCAACAATATCTCCATTATCAATAATAATCCAAATTCCAGCTAACCGTTAATTTCATAATTCATGAGAACAAGCTAAAATGACAAAGAGGCAATAAGACTGAAGTATAAGGCAGCCAACTCATCCAACAACCAACATGTGAAATGATAATTACAAATATCAAGACATAACATAAAATTTCCAATAACAACCAATCTCACCTCAAAGACAAACCCTCGACCCGAGTCCCGCGACGGGTCATCGGTCAAATCGAGGTCGATCGGTTTAAACCTAGTTTGACCAAACTCGTTTCGGTCAATCTGCCCACTCGAGTCTTGGCCTGCTTTGGCCCAAATTACAAATTTTATCGCAATATTATTCTCATGCTATTTCTAATTTCTATCATGTGAAAAACGAAAGTAACACATTATCAATCACCTAAACACTTATCAAACAACAAGCACACATTAACTACTAATGTGACATTAATTCGTCGAGTAACTCGGAATAGTTACCTTACGCTAGCAAAGAGACAAGTAATAACTTGAGAAAGCTTCTAAAACCCAAAATTACTCTTCATCTTCAACCACATATGAGCCACCTAAAATAATTATGTGAAAGGACGATATTAACGAATTATCTTTATATAAAATATGAGACGGAAATTAATTTAATTATATTTTAAATAAACCAAACTAGCGTCAAAACAATTTATGGACACGGCTCAAAAGTTATTATGACAACCTCAAACTAGGCCTAACCACCAACTACACATGGCCTCAAACTCGTGACTTAGCTAGGCCACGGCCAAAGCACACGCCTAGGCCACAGGAGTCCGACACGACCACCACCCGACTACCCATAGCCACCCTTCACCCTACTTCATAACCTGACCCAAAAATCAGTCCAAAACAGAACCCAAAAGATGCCTAAGCTCGACCCCAACTCCAGTCCTCAAATGCAAAGTGAAAACCCACGATGACAAATTTCTCGTCCCCGCCCAAAACAGAGTACCAATCGTCCCCTTAAGACTCCATTCTCACGCCTAAAAACAGTCCTAGCCGAGCCAACTAAGTCAAAGATACACCGTCTTAAATATACCACTTACTAACTAGCATCCCAAATGATCCCTAGAGGTCGAGATACACCGTCTCAAATATACCATTTACTAACTAGCATCCCAAATGATCCCTAGAGGTCAGTATACACCATCTCAACTATACAACTGACTAACCAGCATTCGAAATAAACATATTTTACAAGTAATATCGAGTAATCCATAATTGTTACCTTTTTCCGATTGAACTAATCATTTATGGCTAACAAATCTTCTACAAGACCGTCTATTTTAGTACATACAACCGTCTTATAATAAATAAAGCTGAAAATATAAATGGGTTTGTAAAAATACATGACGAAAATGAATTTTACTTACAACGGATTGACGAGAACGACGAAAGGAGCGCTATGGAACAAAAATCATTGATAACGGATGACAAACGGAGTGGCAGGATCAATTTAAAATAAAAAAAAATGGAAACAGAACGTAAAGGAAGAAAAAAGAAGAAAGAAGAAGGATGATGCGTGAGAAATGAGGGAGCAGCTTGCCTGCCTGCTATTTATTATACGTACGTTTCTTCGTCGTTAAGAAACTTCGATAGTTATTAAAACCGTTTCGAGTTAAATTTAACCGATTTAAGTAAAAGTTTCAGTAATAAAACGGAATCAATAATAAATAAATTTAATGAGTGAAAATAAAATAAACTCAGCTAGTTAACGTAAATAATACAATATCAGCTTGAATCGGAATTATTAGCGATTTTTACAAAACTAACGGATATTAATAAAAATTGCTAATTTAGTGAAATAAGCTCAAAATAGCTAATTGGACGGTTTTGTTCCCAAAATCCATCTCGGGTTCACTTAAAACAACTTTCATAAGGACTCGTAAAGAAACGGAAATTATTAAATAAATAAACTCGAACTAATTTCAATAAACTAGAACTAACTTTAAATAAACTTATTAATGATTATTAAAATTAACGTATCGAATTATGATGAAATTAATTAATTAACTAAGCATATATATATAAATCGTTAAATGATGTAATTAAATTCAAAATAGCAATTAAAAGAATTTTATCCAACTTAATAAAATACGGGGTGTTACATTAACAGACAAGGTTGGGAGCACAATTTGCAAAGAGACTGATTTCTTAAGTCGTTCGAACAATGTTGTCTGGAGCGAGGACATGGAGCCTGAGGAATTTGAAGAGAATTGGGCTAAGGTCATTAGCGACTTATCGTTAGAAGGAAATAAATGGTTGACTGGCAAGTTTGCGGAACGAAAGAAGTGGATACCCACTTACTTTAGGAATGTGCCTATGGGCAACATTTTCAAAACTACACAAAGATTAGAGAGTTCGAATAGTTTCTTCAAGAGATTTGAAAATAAATATGGGACTCTTGTAGAATTTTGGATGAGATTTGAGAGTTCCATGGACCAACAAAGGCATAATCTACAGCTTCGTGAAGCACAGAGCGAAAACTCAATGCCTGAAACCATATTCGGGTCAAACTGGGAGGCCCATGCAGTCAAGGTCTATACACATGAAGTGTTCTTCGACTTCCACTAGGAGGTTAAGTTTTCGGTAAATGCATGTAGTGTTTGTGGATACACCCCACCCAATCCAGTAACTAACTTTGAATTTTCAATTGTTGAGGATGCAAACAAGCGAAAGAGATATGCAGTTAAGTACAATAGGAGAACAATGGATGTTTGTTATACATGTAAATTGTTTGAAAGGAAACGTATTTTATGCAACCACATCATTTGGATTTGCTCGGGAAAGTTTAAGGAAATACCTGAGAAATACATTTTGCGTAGGTGGAGTAAGAATGCACTCATAAACCCGGTTTATTATTATGACTTTACAACTATTAAATATCTTTACAAGAGTTGATGAAGGCAACAATCTTTACAGGAGCCTCGACCCACTTTTGCATATTATGACTTCACATCATCCCATCAACACGGACAATTGTCTTCTTTAATTAAACACCTATACAACCAAAAACAAGTACAATCGACTTATTTACGAAATATTCGCCAAATTTATGAAGAAATGAACTTCACATCATTTTTAAGACAATGAAGTGTACCTTTTTAGTATTTTCATCCCATCTAAGTAGTTCCAACATGATCGATTTTCGATATTGTGGCAATTTCTGCAAAGAGCGACATATATTAATGAAGTATATAGACAACCAACCTATCTTTATTTGGTGAATATCAGACCTTGGTTTTTGAATCTTAAACCTTGTTCAATGAATCTCAGAGCTTGTTAAGTGAATCTCAGACCTTGTTGATTTTAAACCACATATAATGACCAAGTTTCACAAAACAAGCTCTAAGATTCACTTAACAAGGTCTGAGAGTCACAAGATAAGGATTTATTTTCGTATAATAATGAACTTACCTCAAAATATTCACTTTTGGTCCATAAACTATCGTCGTCCAAGGCACTCAACCACTTCAAGAGAAAAACTCCACAATAAAAACTAGACAAAAAAAAACAGCAAATGGTTTAAAATCAACAAGCTCAAAATAATAACTATTGATCTGTTAACAAAAGGAAAAAGATACATGCTTACATACCATGTTGTTTGTTGAGGGACTTCGAGATTGACAAATTCATTTGTGTGCATGAACTCCAAAGATTTATATGACTCTCCCAAAAAAGATGAAACATGATACAACTGAAAGAGAAAAGGCAATAACAAGATCAAAATATATTTTGGAGTATACTTTTAAAAGAAAAGGCAATAACAATATTTTGGAAAAAAAAATCATACAAGATCTTTGGCATGCTTGTTGTCAGGATCCACATTAATATCCACGCTTGAGTCAAGGATGAAATTTTTTCCCTGCTTTATATCACAGACACAAGCCCACCAATGCTTCGGCGTGTTACTATGGAAAGGGATAAAAACCTGAGATAGTAAATGTACAAGACAAACCAAGAGATTAATGCTATAATAAGGAAAATAAGGTCCAAGATTCACAAAATAAGGTCAAGGATTCACAAAACAAGTTCACAAAATAAGGTCAAGGATACATAAAATAAGTTCACAAAATAAGGTCCAGGATTCACAAAACAAGGTCCAGGATTCACGAAATAAGTTCCAGGATTCACAAGTAAGTTCACAAAATAAGTTCCAAAATTCACAAAATAAGCTCCAGGATTCACAAAATAAGGTCAAGGATTCACAAAATAAGTTCACAAATAAGGTCAAGGATACATAAAATAAGTTCACAAATAAGGTCTGAGATTCACCAAATAAGGTCCAGAATTCACAAAACAAGGTCCAGGATTCACGAAATAAGTTCCAGGATTCACAAATAAGTTCACAAAATAAGTTCCAAGATTCACAAAATAAGCTCAAAGATTCACAAAATAAGGTCCAGGATTCACAAAATAAGGTCCGGGATTCACAAAATAAGTTCACAAATAAGGTCAAGGATACATAAAATAAGTTCACAAAATAAGGTCCAGGATTCACAAAACAAGGTCCAGGATTCACGAAATAAGTTCCAGGATTCACAAATAAGTTCACAAAATAATTTCACAAAATAAGTTCCAAGATTCACAAAATAAGCTCTAAGATTCGCAAAACAAGTTCCAAACATAACAATGACCTACAAATAAGTAAAATAAACATCACAAATATCTGACCTTGTCGATATGGCTACCAACAACTGGAGTGTAACTGTCCTTTATGTATTGACCCCAAATAACGGGGTTGTTTTCTCGATGAAGACCCTACAAGTCACAAAAAGGCAATTTTAGAAACAAAGAAACTTTAAGAATGCAAAATACTTAAATATCAACATATAAAGGATTTGAGACTGACAAATATTGTTGTTGGCAAGTAGAGTAAATTTGTTCTACCGAGTGTGCACTTAATTCCAAACATATCAATGACCTACAAAATTAAATTTGTTAGGAAACATACACATTGAGTGACCTGATTTTATGAAACGTGTAGAAAATGAAAACATGGGCAGGAAAAGGAAAATAATACTCAGGGGTTACTTACTTGATCCATAATAAGGCCACGCGGTCCAAGGGTCTACAAAGTATATCTCGTGACTTCCATCCACGGAGTGGACACCATAACCTCACTTCATTATTGATAAAATGCAATTAGTATATATATTTATTACAATAAAAAAAAACAAAAAATTAAAGCAAAAATATGACATTACTGTTGAGTTTTCTTTGATCTCTTTCCAACAAAATTCACCAATTCCACGTAAGTGTATCGAGGCCATTCTAGTCCATTTGTACTATTTCTCTGGATAGGTTCTCAGAACATGTAGTAATTTTATCGCACGCCCTCAACTCCGTACTGGCTGATGGTTTATCGAGGCCGGAAACAATTGGTGTAGAAGGAGGATCACTATTCCCTACCACATGAGGAGGTGGAATATAAGTCTCAGGAGTAGCTAGAACATTAACGGTGGGGTGAGTGGGCTCATTGACGGGAGGGACATCATCAATAGCACTGGAACTTGTTTGCATATCTCTTTCGCTTGTTCTCCTCCTATTGTACTCAACCCGCCGTTCTTGGTTATGATGATCATCCGCTACCACTGTGGGCTCAGAATGGTCAGGTTTTTCATCATTGATGGGAGGGACATCATCAATAGCAGTATTATGAGAGGGAGATAAAAGATGATCAGGTTGTTCATCAGCTTGAATACAAGACGCTGAAGGTTCAGGTTGAGATAAAAGATGATCATCAAGTGGTATAATTTGGCATTATGGCTTTGGTGGTGAACGACGTGACTGTATTGGTTGCAAAGCTTCACCCATCAGGTCCAATGCCTCCAACAATTCAGCTTTATACCACCTACAGAATCTCTCCATATTATCCCCACTATGACCCTCCACACTCTCCTGGACATTACCCTCCACACACTCTTGGACAATACCCTCCTCATTAATGTCTTATTAAGATAACCTAAAACCATCTGCCATACTATCTACAGCTGCAAAGAGTTTAGAAACTGTTGCTGAGGAAGGTAGTTTGCTGAGAGCTTGGCTAGCAAGAGATTTGTACTCCACGAAAGCTTGACCCATGACATTTGCGAAAAGCGCAAGTTTATTAACAAACTCAGTAGTACTACCTGAATTGTTAGGTAGAGGAGGATCGACCTTTGCAGAAAGTGCAAGTTTATTAATAAACTCAGTTGTACAACCTGAGTTGTTAGGTAGAGGAGGATCAGTAGGTTCTTTATCTTCACATTGTTAGTGTTCAGTCGTTGGCTTTGAAGACTGCCTATACTCAATAGTAGGAAGCAACAAAGATGCATGTGGCTTATGCTGAGTGATGACCATTGGGAGCTCAATAGAACCCCTACCGAAAGTTTTCTTGTCCGAATTTTTGTCATTCACTTCCTCCTTAACTCTCTGAGATATAGCTTCTTTAGTCCAAGTTGAGAGCGTTGGAAACTGCCGAGTAACAAGGCGTGATTTGAAGACACATCGGTCTATATAAATGAAAACCAAGACCATAATAGGTCCACCAAAACAATTTTCTTTTAGCCTTTTGGTCTCCAACTCCTCCTTTTGCCAAGACTCAACTTGGGCAGCCAATTTATGTTTGATGAAATTGCACCAGTTGAATTCGGAGATCAAGTCAGTGTTTACCAAAGTTTTAAGAAGTCTCAAACTTGCCCGATTCCCTACAACACCGCCTAAAAGAGCATTGAAGATATAAATGATGAAAGTGCGTTTGAAATCATCTCCACTATCTCTTTGTGTACAGAGCTTGTGCATAATGTCTTTGACCTCAATGGAACTACCTTTGTATTGACTTTTGAACTCCTCCAAAATAGACAAATAAGAAGGGCACTTATCTCTAATTTTTGCTTCTTCAACAATGTTTGGGCCCATTGGCAATCCCAGGCACAGATGGATATCTTCCTCTAAAACTGGGAGTTTCCTACCACACAACGATCCTTTAAAGGGGTTGTAATTCAAAACTAGCCAATACGCCTAGTGACCCGGAACAACATATGTTTTAAGATGCAATAGAGAACCAAATCCCATATGTTGTATAGCTTGAATCTGGTTATCAGATGGTGGAGTCTCCTTATTGTTGAGAAAGTTGTAAAGCCCAGCATGAGACATCTGAGTCCTCGACACAGGCAGTCTGTCTTTGTAAATTCTTTTCTTTTTTGTAGCAGGTTCAGAGAGAGTTCAGTAGCTTCAGTAGAATCAGCAGCTGGTTCAACACGTCGCTTCATCCTGCCTTGGCTTGCTTCCTACTGCTCAGTATATTATTCACAAAGCAAGGGAAATAAGCTCACAAAATAAAGAAAACTTCACTATATTTAGTTTGTTTATTATTTAGATTAATACACCAAAATTCATTAATAAGGAAATGCAAACTAAGTAAGGCAAAATAACATCAGAACTAAAATCCAAAATATAAACATTTTAAGTAAGTTTGACAACAGAGAAGGTGATTTCATCCACTTATTAACAAGTATAACAATATTATCTTCCAGTTTCACAAAACAAGGTCTGAGATTCACACAAGTAGGTCCTAGATTCACACAAGTAGGTCCTAGATTCACGAAATGCAAATGAGATGTAGCTACTGAAAACTTAACCAACAATACATTTTAAAACTGACAATATAGAAGGATAAGATAATGAAACATGCATCCAAAAGAACGATAAAGTAATCACAAAACCATACGCAAGCAAGCTTACAAAAACTGGCAATAAAGAGACTAGTAAAATTGAACGAAATAAGCAAGAGAATCGAAATCTACTAAAAAAATGGAAAGGAACGTACGAAAAAGAGGAGAAATCGACTTCAATTATGCTCGCAAAAACCCTAAACCCTCAATAACAAAAAGCTGCATAATAAAAACAATAATTTGACGAATTAAAGAAGTTGATTGAAAATTATGGTGAAAAATACGAAACAAAAGGAGGATGAATCGAAACTTGAGAAAGTAGATTGAAAATACCTAATTTGCGGATGGTAGCGACAGTAGAAACGGTAATGCAAATGGCAAACGAAAAGCTCAATGATAATGGCGGATAATGGCGAAGACGGAAGTGAAATTGGAGCACTGAATATGGAAGTTGAAGAGAGAGACAGTTATTGAATATGAAAGTTGAAGAGAAAAAGAAGTTTGTATTTCTAATTTTAAAATTGTGAAATTTTGTCATGATAGTGGATCTTTACTTAAGAAGTTTGTATTCCTAATTTTGTGAATCTTGGAACTAATTACGTGAAACTGGTGCATGAAATTGTGAAACTTGATCTTGAATAGTTGATCTTCACTTAAGATGTTTCTTTTACTCAATGTTGTGAATCCTGGAATTTATCTTGTGAAACTGGAACATAAAATTATGAAACCTAGACCTGAATCTTGCATTAAGTATTTTTGTGAATTTAGTCTTTAGTCTTTTTTATAATGTGGATTTTGTGAATTTACTCTTTAGTCGATGTCATTGTTTTCCAATGAAGTAAAGCCTGAATCCAGCATCATTTCCCAATTTAGCCTGAATCCAGCATCATTTCCCAATGAAGTAAAGCCTTTAGTTGATTATATTAAACATGTAATTGTGCCAAAGGTATATCCAGACCTGAATCCATTAATCATGTAATGTACATAATACAGAAAAAGATGCGAATGAAATGAGAAGGCTTGCATTAAACATCTTTGTCTCACAATAAAAGACCGCCATACGAAGTACAGCCGTCTCATCTTATGGTCAAATCAAAGTTTCATAATTTCTTGTAGCATTACATTCTCGATTACTCAATACATTCTCGACTACTTAAATACAAGACTATAGACTAATTAATTCATGGTTAATGAAACACCTATTCCATTACAAACAAACAAGGTCATATGGCCGAATTTAAAAATTTCAAATACTGAGTACATCAACACAAGATAGATATAGCAGGCCTGCTGAAGCAACGGATGTCCGCCAGTGAACACATATCCATCAGAGAAAGATCATTTGCTTGCAAAAAGACTGTCATATCATCAATGACATACCTATACCATCAAAAACAAGTAACAATTAAGAGATTTTCACCCAAATTATTTACAAAATGTTCACCAAAGTTATGACCAAATGGACTTTGCATTAATTTTAAGTCAAGGAAGTGGACCGTTTTTGTATTTTTATCCCATTTAAGAAGTTCCAATATTATCTTCTTTCGGTAGTCCGGTAATTTCTGCAAAAGAGATTTTCATACAGTATAAATTTAATAAGTAGCAATGGCAAGGTAGGAGGCAAAACTGGTAAATTTATACCTCAAAATATTCACTGTTGGGCCATAGACTTTCATTGTCCAACGCATCCAACCATTTCAGCACAAACACTCCACAATCAAAACTACAAATAAATAAACATTTATGAGTAAAAGAAACATCTCAAGTGAAGATCAACTATTCAACCATTCATTTCAGCAATATGGGATTGGATACTTGGTTTTGGTCAGAGAGGGACCATTCGGGTCCAGTTTCAACCATTCAAACTTGTATGATAAAAACACAAATATAGCCTAAAAAACGAAGATACATGGTTACATACCACGTTGTTTGTTAAGGGACTTCAAGGTTGACAATTTCGTTCATGTGCATCAACCGCAAGGATTCCAATGCAGATGAACCACCACAAAGAACAGATAAAACTTGGTACAACTGGAACATGAAAAAGCCAATAAAACATAAAAATATGACAGGGTTATATTTTTAAGAAACTAAAGATAAATACTCCAAAATATTTTGGGAAAAAATCATACAATCTCTTGGGCTGTGTGGTTATCAGGATCCGCATGTAAATCGGTGCTCGAGTCGAGGATAAAATTTACTTTTTGCTTTAAATCGCAAACGCAAGCCAACCAATGATGACACCTATCAGTACACATAGGGATAAAAACCTGCAATAGACAAACCAATTACCAATACACATGAACGAAAATAAATAAAGAAGAAATTAAATAGAAGAAGAGGGATCTTTCACCTTTTGGATATTTCTACCATCAAATGGAATGTAACCAAACTTAAGGTATTGACCCCAAATAGCTGGGTTGCGCTCGTGATGAACAGTCTGTATGTGACAAAAGTAAGACTAATTTAATAAACTAGAGCGGAGCAACATTAAGAAAGCAAATACTTGAATATCAACATCTAAAGGATTTGAAGCTCACATATACTGTCGTTGACAAGTAGAGGAGATATGATCTACCGAGTGTGGACTTAACTCCAAACATATCAATCACCTACAAAACATAGGTAAAGGATTAACAAAATAAGTTCCAGGATTCACAAAATAAGGTCCAGGATTCACAAAACAAGTTCCAGGATTCACAAAATAAGTTCAAAAAATATGTTCCAAGATTCACAAAACAAGTTCCAGGATTCACAAAATAAGTTCTAGGATTCACAAAATAAGTTCACAAAATAAATTCCAAGATTCACAAAATAAGTTCCAGGATTCACAAAACAAGTTCCAGGATTCACAAAATAAGTTCTAGGATTCACAAAAAAGTAAAAAGAAACATGAAAATAAAAAAGAAAGCAAAATGATACTTACCTGATCCATAACAAAGCCACGTGGTCCAAGGGTCTGTAAAGCATGTCTTGTGACTTCCATTCACGGAGTGGACACCATAGCGTTACTTAAATATTGAGGAAATGCAACTAGTCAATATCTCTCACAATATAACTTTTATATTGTAAAATCAAAGCAAAATCATATAACTTTTATATTGTAAAATCAAAGCAAAATCATTACAATTTAGTGTTTGCCGATTTTGATCTGCAAACATAATCCAATAATTGCTGGTCACTGTAAGGAAGTGGTCAAGAGCCACTGCCATAATACTAACATATAAGATTATTTTATCAACTAAAGTACAAAAGAATGTAAAGGTTTTGCAAGAAAAATTTGATAATATTAAAAGAAGAAGGTTCTTACAGCGGTACACGACTCCATTCTAGTGCATCTTTTTTCACTCTATCTCTTAATACCTTCTTATCACATGTAATAATGTGATAGCACATCCTCAATACAAAACGCTTCACCTGAGCTTCCTATAAATGGAAAAAAGTGAATAATAATGTGTTTCAAACATATAAAAATTTATATTTATCAATGTATAAATAGAGTTGAAAAAGTAATCTTACAGTATATATGGTTATTGGACAATCATGTTTGTTTCCTTTATAATTCTCCAATATATTCAATAAATAGAGGCCATTATCAATTTCATCAGAATTTAGGTTTGATTTTGGGATAAACACTTCGGGTGTCCACAAAATACTTGTCAATGCTGCCAACATTGGTTTAATAAGTCGGATGAGCCTTTCTTTCTGTATGAACAAAAGAGAAATTAGTCTTTCTTAGCACAAGTATGAACAAAACTTATTTTGTGAGGTACAAGACACTATGTAGCAATCATGTAAGGTACAAGACTGTCAAAACAGACACTAGCTACGAATCATGTGAACCATACATCTTAGTTTTTAAAACTTGGAGTGAAATGGTAAAGGACCACATGTTCACAAAATAAGATCTAGGATTCACAAAATAAGGACTACTTTCACAAATTCCCCTATTTTGCCCTTTTCCTTTTTTGGTGAACCTCAGACCTTGTTTTATGAATCTCAGACCTCGTTCAGTGAATCTTAGGGCTTGTTTTGAGGATGGAGACTATTGGAGCGCAAACCTGAAAAAAGGACAAAAATTCACTGAATTAAAAAGACAAAAATGCAGTGAATAAAAAAGACAAAAATGAACTTAAGTTGAAATATAAGGAGACCAAAATCAAAGACTTACTAGTTGAACTCCAGAAACATCAACATTGAGAGACACTGGGAACAAAAAATAAGATCAGTATGATTTACGATTATAAGTCAACATCATGTAAAATAGACTTGGAGAATTGGATAAAGCAGAGAGTAATAAGACTAACACTTTCATTTCTATACGGCACAAATAAACAAGAAGGGGAAGTCCGGGATCTGAAAATCTCAATACTATTTAAGATCTCACAGTAAACATCTACGATATGAGAAGATATCCGATCGTCTTCAGCCACACTCTTCAACTGGCTCCTTGTCAAAGTCTGACATTGACTTTGGAAAAGAATCTCCGTTTCATCATAAGCTTCTCCAATTATGAAATCTAATACTTGTTTCTCAGCATGATTCAAATCCCTAATAATATTAAGATTTCTTTGCAAATAGGGCGATCGGAAAACTTCTGCTGGAACTACAACCCTCCTCTTACCACGAACTGGAACATCGTCTTCAATTGGTAATGGAGATAAGGGAAATGGGATTGCAGCAGTAGTTGGGGTTTTGTAAGGAACATTGGCAATTGACTTTGCCAAATGACGTAGCGATCGACGAGTATAGACATTACTGACAGATCGTTTGACAGATGGTTTATCGATTGTTGAAACAAGTAGAGTATCTGGTAGGGAAATAACATCAAGAGTTATGTTCCGTACCACAGTAGTAGGAGGAGTAGGAGGAGTAGCTGTTATCTCAATAATTGTAGGCTCAGAGACGTCCTTGAATGGAGGAACATCATCCAGAGCAGCGTGAGAGGATGTGTTCCCTACCAAAGGAGTGGGCTCAGTGAAAGGAGGGATGATATCCACAAGGAGGGATGACATAGCAGCATATGTGTCAGGCTGAGGTTGGATGATGTTGCAGGTTCAGGTGGAGACCACAAATGGTCATCAGCTGCTAGGAGCCTAAAGGATGGGTATTCTGCATTTGGTGGTGGTGAATGATGTGGCGATATTGGTTGCAAAGCTTCACCCATCGCATCCAATGCCGCCAACAAATCAGCCTGAGTCTACCCATACAAATTATCCACATTCTCCCCACCTTTCTCCACATTCTCATGAATATCGTCAACCACTTTCTCAACGATATTCTCATCCACAATGTCTGAGACCTTTGCCTCATTCTTCATATCCTCCACATTTTCAGCATCATCCTCTTATTGAGATAACTTAAAACCTTCTGCAATGCCGTCTACAGCTGCAACTAGTTTCTTCACTATTGTTGTTGAAGGCAGTTTGGAGGGAGCTTGACTAGCAAGTGATTTGTAGTCCACAAAAGATTGAGCCATTGCCTTTGCGGAAAGCGCAAGTTTATGGACAAACTCACTAGTGCCTTCATTCCCAGGTAGAGGTAATTTTTCAGCTTCAGCTTCAGATGCTTTATCTTGAATTGTTGACTTGGAAGATTGGCCGAGCTCAATCTTTGGAGGAGGAGGACACAACTGTAGAATATGGTGGTTGATGACCATTGGAGGCTCAATAGAACCCCTACCGAAAGTTTTCTTGGCCGAATTTTTGTCATTCAATTCCTCCTTAACTCTCTTGGATATAGCTTCTTTTGTCCAAGTTGAGAGTGTTGAAAATTGTCGAGTAACAAGGCGTGATTTGAAGACACATCGGTCAAGATAAATGAAAACAGAGACCATAATAGGTCCACCAAACCAATTTTCTTTCAGCTTTTTGGTCTCCCACTCCTCCTTTTGCCAAGACTCAACTTGGGCAGCCAATTTGCGTTTGATGAAATCGCACCAGTTGAATTTGGAGATCATGTCAATGTTTACCAAACTTTTAAGAACTCTCAAACTTGCCCGATTCCCTACAACACCGCCTAAAAGAGCATTGAAGATATAAATGATGAAAGTGCGTTTGAAATCATCTCCACCATCTCTTTGCGTAGACAGCTTGTGCATAATGTCTTTGACCTCAATGGAACTACCTTCGTATTGACTTCTGAACTGCTCCAAAACAGACAAATAAGAAGGGCACTTATCTCCAATTTTTGCTTCTTCGATAATGTATGGACTCATTGGCAATCCCAGGCACAGATGGATATCTTCCTCTAAAACAGGGAGTTTCCCACCACACAACGATCCTTTAAAGGGGTTGTAATTCGAAACTAGCCAATATGCCAAGGTACCCGGAACAACATCTGTTTAAAGAAGCAATAGAGAACCAAATCCCATTTGTTGTAAAGCTTGAATCTGGTTATCTGATTGTAGATTCTCCTTATTGGTGAGAAAGTTGTAAAGCCCAGCAGGAGACATCCGAGTCCTCAACATAGGCAGTCTGTCTTTGTAAATTCTTTTTTTTGTAGCTGGCTCAGAGAGTGGTTCAGTAGCTTCACTAGGTTCTTTAGTAGAATCATTAGCTAGTTCAACACGTCGCTTCATCCCGGCTTTTCTTGCTTCCTACTGCTCAGTAAACCCTATTATTCAAAAAGCAAGGGAAATAAGTTCACAAAATAAAGAAAACTTCACTATATTTAGTTTGTTTATTATTTAAATTAATACACTAAAATTCATTAATAAGGAAATGCAAACTAAGTAAAGTATAACAATTCAGCTACAAGTTTCAGAATGTTATGGCAAGATTCACAAAATATGTTCCAAGGTTCACAAAATAAGTACGAAGGTTCACAAATTAAGTACCTGCATTCACAAAATATGTTCCAGCAGTCACAAAATAAGTTAGAAGATTCACAAAATAAGTTCACAAAATAAGTTCCAGGATTCATAAAATAATTTCCAGGATTCACATAATAAGTTCCAAGATTCACAAAATAAGTTCCACAATTCACAAAATAAGTTCACAAAATAAGTTCCAGGATTCACCAAATAAGTTCCAGGATTCACAAAATAAGTTCCAAGATTCACAAAATAAGTTCCAGAATTCACAAAATAAGTTCACAAAATAAGTTCCAGGATTCACCAAATAAGTTTCAGGATTCACAAAATAAATTCCAGGATTTAAAGTAGGGGTCGGGTGTTCTAAAACGGGACGGGAAAGGGTTTAGGGTCAGATCCGCCTAATCCAACCCTAAACCCTTTCCCTTTCTACTCATTCGAGGGGCAGGAAGACCAAAAGACACCCTACAAGGGGGACGGGTGAACCCCTTTTTTGGGACGGGATTTAAAGTAGGGGGCCGGGTATCCTAAAACGGGACGGGAAAGGGTTTAGGGTTGGATTAGGCGGATCCGCGGTACGCGGATCCGCCTAATCCAACCCTAAACCCTTTCCCTTGCTACTCATTCGAGGGGCAGGAAGACCAAAAGACACCCTACAGGGGGATGGGTGAACCCTTTTTGGAGGACGGGATCTAACTAGAGGAGCCGAGTGTCCTAAAACGGAATGGGAAAGGGTTTAGGGTTGGATTAGGCGGACCGCTACCGCGGATCCGCCTAATCCAACCCTAATCCCTTTCCCTTTCGACTCATTCGAGGGGCAAAAAGACCAAAAGACACCCTACAAGGGGGACGAGTGAACCCTTTAATTGGGGACGGGATTTAAAGTAGGGGCTGGGTGTCCTAAAACGGGACGGGAAAGGGTTTAGGGCTGGATTAGGCGGACCGCTACCACGGATTCGCCTAATCCAACCCTAAACCCTTTCCCTTGCTACTCATTAGAGGGGCAGGCAGACCAAAAGACACCCTACAGGGGATGGGTAAACCCCTTTTTTGGGACGGGATTTAAAGCAGAGGGCCGGGTGTCCTAAAACGGGACGGGAAAGGGTTTAGGGTTGGATTAGGCGGACCGCTACCGCGGATCCGCCTAATCCAACCCTAAACCCTTTCCCATGCTCAACTAATTCGAACAGTGGAAGACCAAAAGACACCCTAGAGGGGCTGGATGAACCCTTTTTGTGGGACGGGATCTAACTAGAGGGGCCGAGTATCCAAAAACGGGGCGGGAAAGGGTTTAGGGTTAGATTAGACGGACCGCTACCGCGGATCCACCTAATCCAACCCTAAACTCTTTCCCTTGTTCATTGCATAGAACAATATGTAAGATAACAAATTCAAAATTTAATGGAAAATCAGAAGTAAAGAACATTGCATTATACATAGAAAAGTGATCCGTGCAAATATTTAAAACAAAGTACAAGATTACATGATAATTTATGTTATCCAAAATGTTAAACTAAGACGTACATAATTATATAGAAGGTTGACACTACTACGAAATTATACAAAATAACAAAAGGGCAAAGTTAAAACCTTAAAGTGCGAAGCCCTAGTTACACAGATAGTACATTACAAACAAGGGACAACTCTAGGCTATATATACATCATCAAAGGTAAGTCAAGAAAAGATAAATTTCTATGAGTGACTAGTAAGTCAGTAGCAATGCCAATAGCTATATCTCGTTCTTCACTCGGCGTAGCTAAAGCATGCACTGACTCATTAACTTGACTGCGTGCAACATCATCAAGAGCATTTAGATGAGTACTCTGAGATGGAATTTTTGCTTGGTGATAATGCAGTAAGAATTGGGCAATCATATCCTCCGTCCTGAAATATTTGCATGTTTGAAAGACTATTCTAGGACCCCTACAAATAGTCCGAACACCATTCACATCATTTATGTCTACAGAAAGCCAATATGCCATGGTGACCCCAGGTGCACTTTTGTGGATCAGAAATAGTTGAGCCCAATTTCGACATACGAGAGCCATATATGCTTTATCTTCTTAATGATCAATTTTAGATAAGATTTGTTGCATAAGATCTTGATTATTAAAAACATAATGATATGCTTGGTCAGGCACTATAACTTCCTTTAACGGCGGAAAAAAGAAATCCATAGCTGTTTGTTTTTCAGTGACATAAAGCTCGCGAAATGACAGTTGATCTTGGTCAAGAAGATTAACAACACAACCATTGCACCAAGTTGTCATACTTGTCTATGAAACAAGTGAAATACAACTATTAGTTAAACAAAAAAATGTGCAAATACAAAACCCAAATTCTTAGTTAGTTGGACTAACAAGCTAAGAAAATAAACAAAGGTGAAGGAGGGTCACAAAATTAGATCTAGGAATCACAAAAGCAGCGAAAATAAAAAGGTTTAGATTCTCAAACCTTGTTTTGTGAATCTCAGACCTTGTTCAGTGAATCTAAGGGCTTGTTTTGTGAAACTTGGTGATTATAAGTGGTTAAAATCATCTATTTTGCTAATACCTTTATTTGGTGAATTCACAGACCTTTTGTTTTGTGAATCTCAGACCTTATTCAGTGAATCTAAGGGCTTGTTTTGTGAAACTTGGTCATTATAAGTGGTTAAAATAATCTATTTTGCTCTTTTCTTCTTAATTTGTTTCTCCGCTTCTTTGTAATCTCAGACCTTATTCAATGAACACTCAAGAAACAACACATTTAAGAAGACAAAGTAGCTAGTGTAATTTATGCAAACCTCTGAAAATGCAACACGCAGCCAAAGAATGACAAGCTAATCATAAAATTTCGTACTCATGCAGGCAAAAACTGACAAAAATAGAGGTAAAACTACTAAAATTAAAATAGAAGGAACAACAGCAGAAGTCAGATTAAGTTTGAGGATAATATAACAATAAGCTACTGGTTTCACAAATTTACCACATAGATTCACAAAATAATTTCTAGGTTTCACAGAAGCAGGTAAACGAAATCTTAACAAACGGATGACAAACATTAAGTCCAAGTTTGAAGATAATATAACAATAAGCTACCGGTTTCACAAATTTACCTCCTAGATTCACAAAATAAGTTCTAGGTTTCACAAAAGTAGGGAAACGAAATCTTAACAAACAGATGACAAACATTAAGTCCAAGTTTGAAGATAATATAACAATATGCTACAAAATTTAACTGAATTTATGTGATAATAGGTAAGAAAGAGGGAAAACCGTACGAAGAAGCGGGAAAATTGCTTTTCAATTGATGTTAGCCGTTCCGACGGTGCTTGATTATGCTAAGTAAACGATTAAAACCTGCATAAAAACAAAAATAATAAGTAATTTAAGCACAATGATAATGACGAAGAGGATATGGAACTTATTCAATCGAAAATACCTAATTTGAAGAGGATAATGGCGGATGGGAAGCTCACTAGAAATGGCGTTCGGAAGCTCAGCGTTAATGGCAAGTGACGAGCTGAATACGAGTTGAAGAGTGAGAGAGAGAAGAAGAAGAAGGATGAAGTAAATGAGAAGAGTAATGACCGTATGTTTTGAGAGGATAATGGCGGATGGGAAACTCACTAGCAATGGCGGTCGGAAGCTCAACGTTAATGGCAATGCGAACTCGAGTTAGAGAGAGAGAAAGAGAGAGAGAGAGAGAGAGAGAGAGAGAGAGAGAGAGAGAGAGGGGAGAGAGAGAGAGAGAGGGAGGGGGGGGGAGAAGAATGACGTATAAATGAATTTAGTTGGGTGTGTTATGACATAAAATAGGGACATGTGTAATAATCTGTTGAGCCTACAATTATTAGATCCAATGGTTTAGAAAGGGTTCAGCTGCCTCACATGATTCAATTTCTATATATATATATATATATAAGTCCACCTTATTTGGGTAAGTCCTTGAGTCCTCATCCAAGTCTTTGGATCTACATGATAGATAGCTAGGACATGAGCAAACTAAAGGGCTGTGAAATAAATACTACATAACCCTAATCCTCACATCCCTCTCATTTCACTCCCTCATAACAAAAATCTCTCACTTCTCTTTCTGCTTCCCATCTCTTTCTAAACTCCACCTCGCCACCACCAAGCCCACGCTTCCACGCCTCGCCACCACCATGCCGATGCTGCCACGCCGCCACCACAACTCCAATGTCGGGCATCAGACCACAATCCCACTGCGGACTCTACCACGCTACCGCTTCCCTCCTCTTTTCCATTTTTTTTTAGATGTGAGAAGCCATCACCACCACCCCCTTCTCCCTCACGCTGATGCTGCCACGCCGCAACCACCATTCCACTACTACCATCACTCCACGCTCCTCTTTCCCTATCTTTCTTTCTCCTCTCGTCCTCCATTGCAGATCTGTTTTTTTTAATTGTGTCAAAGTTAGCGGTTGTTGTTAGTGTTGTGGTGAGTTTTTTTGGCCTTGCTGCAGGCGTGGGTTGGTGGTGGTTGTTGGAGGAGGTGAGGATGGTTAATGTTGTTATATTTTTTTTAAAGTTTGTTATTAGTGCTTGTTGGTGGACGGAAGTCTGATCTGCGATGGTAGTAGTGGTTGTGCAGATCTAGGTTTTTTTTCAATTGAAATTGTCGTTCTTTGCGGTCAGAAGGCGTTGTTGGTGGTGGTGTTCAAAGGGTGGTGAGGTGCGTGTTGTGATGGTGCTGATAGTTGTGCACAAGGTGGTCTGACTAAAGTTACACCCTTATCGGACTAAAGTTACACTCTTATCAAACTAAATTAAAACTCTTATTGGAGTTAAGTTACACCCGTATCAGACTAAAGTTACACTCGTAAATGACTACAGTTACATAAACTTAGTGTGAAAATTATATAAATTCAACCTATAATAAAAATTAAATAAATCTAAATTTTTACATAAAAAATGACTTTTAAAAACTCAAGTTACACTCTTAAAATACTAAAGTTACACTTGTAAAGCAGTAAAGTTACACTCATAAAGTGTTGAAATTACATAAATCGTTAAAATTACATAAATTTAAATTTATATAATCAAAATAATATTGAATAACATAAATTCAAATTTTTTATATAAAAAATGGCCTTAAATGATTAAAGTTACACTGTTAAGTATTAAAGTTACACTCATAAATTGTGAAAGTTACACTCAAAAAATGAGTGGCTAAGATTAGGACTTAGGGACTCAACTATAATTGTGGACTCATTAGAAGTCGTCTCTCTCTCTCTCTCTCTCTCTCTCTCCTCTCTCTCTCTCTCTCTCTCTCTCTCTCTCTCTCTCTCTCTCTCTCTCTATATATATATATATATATATATATATATATATATATATATATATATATATATATATATATATATATATATATATAGGTCGGGTCCCATGTGAACTAAAGTCAGTACGAACTAATTTAAAATATTATCATAACAGCAAAATAAAATCCATCGCTCTGACTTCCCTCACACTTATCCCATATGTTTGTTTATTCACACACGTCCACCTAACTTTCCAACTCCTTCATCCACCATTATAACCATCACCATGTTCTTCCAGGAAGACCGCCGGAGATGATGCTATCCTCTGCCGGAAACGCAAGCCACCGCGCTTATTTTGTCGCTCTTATGGCCAGCAACCAAGTTATGGATTTTCCTTGCTTCCATGAGTTGCAGTTTTCTACTCTAAATTTTCCAATTTCTTCGACTTTGACGGTACTATATTTTTTCTGAAATCTTAATCGTTTATCGTAGATCTCGCATTCCAATTGAATTTTTGCAAAAACAAATACCACTGGTTAATAGAAAAAAAATATAATTAGTCTTCAGTCAATTATAGTGAAAGCGGTTACTTAGAAACGTTGTGTGTTAGTTGAAGTGTAGACTCTAATAGCATTTGAAATACTTGAATATTGGTAGCATTTACATGATTTTGCTTATCGTGACATTATTTATGTTTGGCAAGCATTATGATATTCTATTTGGTAGCTGATTTACCATTATTTATTTGGAGCTCACATTTTGGTGGATGAAATTGTGAATTGGGTTAATAATGGAAATTATGGAGGAAGTTTACTATTAAATTGAAATTTTTGCCATGGTTGATTGAAAATGACGAAGGGCATAGGTACCGAGGGTATATAGAAATCTAGAGATGTGTATCTATCAAGGTAAACGAGTGTATATAGCTTGTTGGATATGTGTAACTGGCAAGGTAAGCGAGTGTATCTAGATTGCCAGACACGTGTATCTAGCAATCTAAAGACGTGTATCTAGCAATCTAAATGAGTGTATTTAACAATCTAAAAGTGTGTATCTGGTAAATTAAAGGAGTGTATCTAGCAATCTCAAATGAACCATGTTAGGAATGGTGAGCTATGTAGGTACATTGCTGACACTAAGAGCGCTTTTATCCAGCCAGTTTACTATGAAGCCTTTGGGTTGACTGTTGTTGAAGCCATGACTTGTGGACTTCCAACCTTCGTTGCTTGCCATGGTGGCCCATCCGAGATCATAGCAAAGGAAAAATCAGGCTTCTACATTGACCTATACGACGATGGAGACAAGGCCGCTGATCTCCTTGTCAATTTCTTTGATAAGTGCAAGGGTGATCCTTTTCACTGGGATGTTATCTCATTGGGTGGACTTAAGCGAATTGAGGAGAAGTAAGCCATTATTTGCATATGTTTATCCTTTTTTTCCCTTTTTTAAAGGGAACCACATGTCCTAATGACGATTGGTGTTGAACTGTGGTATTAATAACACAGCTCTATAACTTCATGATCTAACTTAGCTAATATTGACATGTATCTTGTATCAATGAACTTCAGTGAACTTTTGTGCTCCTTTCAATCCTGACCTGTTCTCCGTTCACCTCTTGTACAGATATACATGGCAGATTTACTCTTATAGGTTGATTGTTGGAAATCTATATCTCATTTTTAACATATTCATATATGTTTTAAATTAATTTAGTCATAAAAATAATTACAAATCTTATGCATGCAAACTTTAATTAAAGAGATGGAAAAATCTATTTCTCACCATGTGATTTTCGGATATTTGGGCACTAGTAAGGTCACCTACCTTACTTAGTTCTTGAGCTTTCCTTATGGATGAACATACAAAATCCCAAAGTAGAGATTCTCCAATTAGTAGCACCCAAGACAATCCCTTAATCCCACAAACTAACATGTACTAGATGTTTATGTTGTGGTTTACCTTAAATTTGACTACTAATACTCATATATTACTTTGATAATTTTAGTAATCTTACATGAACAATTTGGATTAAAATCTCATCTTTTTGATGAAGATTTAAAGAGAGAGAAGAGAGAAAAAAATATGAACCTTTTGCATGTATTATCTTAGAATGAATGAATAAGAGAAATTGATTCCCTTAATCTAGAGGAGGTTCACGGTTGGGACTCCAATATGGGGCATCCTATTTTCGCTTTTGTCTTCACAAGAATTAGGTGTGTAAGATGTGTAAGAGTAGGTGTAAGGCTAGTTGTAGGTAGGCCATGATTAGGTCATTTTATCTCATAAAATAATTCACCACTAACATCTTTCACTTCCATTATATCGGTCCATATACATAAAATGGACTACCATTTTATTTTGTCAATTTGTCATTTGTCACACAATATGTCACATGTAGTATGTTACATGTTATTAATTAATTTGATGCATATTTATCACATAAATATCATTTCATGAATTAATTAAATTTCATACAACAAATTGACTAGTGATACTTGATCACATAAATAAAATGGGTCATATAGTTATAATTCACAACTTCTTGTAATTATAATTAACCGTTAATTCTTATCTTTATTGTTTCTCAAACAATAAATAATTTTACCAACAAAGCAATTTATTACTAAAATAAATCTTATTTAATCCCATTACAATAAGATATCAATATTCTCTCTCACAAATCGAATTGTTCAATTTTAAGGAATTAATTAATCTGTATCGGTATACAACTAATTAACCTTTTCAATTAAGGGAATCGTCCTTTAGGTGTGACCTCAAGGGATCAACTGATCACCACCGTCGCACGACAGTAATGTCAAACTCTAGCCAGCCAATCATTACCGATATGTGTGGACCAGTTGACTATATATGTAATGTATCATCCCTTTCGTATTCTTGGTATGAGATTTAATAATGATATTTAAATCACGTGATCGCACTATTGTTGAGGACACATTTCCCAACAATCTCCCACTTGTCCTCGACAAGTGTGCGTCACCAATTCTCTTGTCCTATTACTATCTCCCACTTAATGCAAGGTGTCTTTCGGGTCGTACTTGCAAGTGATCATATCGAAAGTGGTTTCCTCGATCAGGAGAATAACTGATTGACTGGATTTATCTATCATAGATACCTTCCGAGCGTGGCCACGCATTTCCAGTTCATTACTCCTCGAGTGGCCCTGAGATATGTTTTAACCCTGACAAGGGGGTGGACAATTCCTATCGCACTTATTCCCTTCGACTAGCCACAACCATCATAACCCAAAATATGCCCATTTGACCCCATTTACGAAGGTCGTAGTAACACAATCAAAGTTAATCAAATCCGTGCCATCTTAGGCGAACAGTCTTTAGTCAAAAGAATCGACTCATTAGAATACTATAGTAGCTCTCGTCACGACCAGGCTTTATAAATTTGCCAGAACTCTATAAGCGGTCACTGCCCGACAAAGTGTTCCTAACAGTCTGCCTATGTGATCGACTAGTCATCTCACATGACTCTATGGCACTTGAACTTGCCATCAATCGCATCACACTCTAGTCACTTCGAGACGTCACCTCATACAAGTGACTATGGGCGAATACCATGCTAATCCGTGTTCACTTTAACGGGGTTCAATTGTCTCTACAACCCGTTTGGATGTAACAAAGTATAATAAAAGAGTTTTAAAGTAAAACTCGAACGACAAATGCGATTATCACACATGAATAGTCAATGCCTGATTACTATTTCATGTTCTATAATCTAATTTGATCTTGTATGTAGTTGTTCATTTCAATTCAATTGAAATGACATGACTCATCATGTTTAGCCTTTGAGAAGGCTTTGGTTAGTAGGTTTTATCAATTTCTTGTACCTTACTCAACCTTATTATATACTTGGTTTCCTTTGTAATGTATACATTTGTATTACAAAACTTTCTGAGTACGTGTCGAGATCCAATCAAGACATAGGCCCTCTAGCCTAAGAATAGCTCCCACTGTTTTCACAAAGTGTAAGGTGCGGACTCATCCTTCTTGCACATCTCATGATTGCAAGTGTACTCAATTTCCGTTATAAATATCTCTCATTGTTCTTTATTGCCTAGAACGATTCTAGAAAATCTACTTCTTAATTATCATTGCCACAATGGTATCTTAACCATCCTAATGTGTTTTGATTATGGTTTTGTCGGAAACCATGCGCAATCTCAATTGTCAATTGTCACTTGTGTAACACCCTTACACAAAATTGCATCATAAACACTTTGCTTTACTTTCTTAATGCTTGTGAAAGCACTTAAGGGTAATCTTTATGGCTTACTTGGTAAAGATCACTTAAATTCGATTTTGAAAACAATTCATCATACTCAAAGCATATGAAGTGTTATACATCATTTCCTTTTAATTGATTTGGCAGCGGAAGCAGATGGAATCAATCAAATATATTCAACTTGGTTGAACTAGTCATGAATCTTATTAACATAAGACTTCTTATTGACGCTAATATCACGTGGATTTATCTTCATAAATCTAGATATTAAAGATGTATTATATTACTCCAAAAGTCTTAAATCATTCTCAATGATCAATATGTCATCCACATATCGGACTAATTAAAATTTCCGTAACTCCCACTAAACTCCATGTATAAACACAACTTCTTGACTTATCGAGAAATGTTTTATCACATGATCAAAATCTTGATTCCAACTCATCGATGTCCTACTTAAGCCCATCTCTTAAGTTGCACATTACCTTAGGATTGCAAGAATTTATAAAACTCATGACATGTATTGAATACATTCTTTCTTTTGAAGAAGTGGGTTTTAGATTCACTTGCTATGTATTTCATAATGAAACACAATCCCTAAGAAGATCCAAATAGACTTAAGCATTTCAACTAGCGCAAAACACTTTGCCACCAACCAAGCTTTGAAATATGTCTTTATTAGTGCAAAACCCTTTGTCACTAATCAAGCCTTTTATTTCGGATTCTCATGGCTTTAAGCCTTGTATTGAGTTGTGACTTAAACACTCTTATGTAAGTCATTTGTTGATTACTTTCCAGAAGTAATCAACTTGAATCAAACAATTTCTTTTGTAAGTTATAAGCTCTTTACTTTCTTAAAAGTAGCATGAATTCATCATTTTCAACAAGTGACGAATTTAACCTCCTAGGTTTTAAAGAAACAATGTCTTACACAAAACGTCTCATGTAGCCAAGAAAGACCAGTTTCTTGCGACATAACATTCTCTGTGGCATTCTTTGTGGCTCTTGAATAATTTCTCCCACTCTGTCTTCTAAAAATAAACTTGTATTTTAGCAAGACAGCTTCACGAGCCGCAAACCCGTCGTACTCGTGATAATTGAAAAGGGAAAAATGAGCATATGTTTCTTGTGAAATCTTACAAACATGGTACCCTTACCATTTCATATCTCATATGATTCGATTTAGTGGAAAAATAATCTAGACAAAATGATAAAATCCCCAAAAGGATCAAGTAACTCAAAGTAACTTGATCGAAGTCCAAACCTTATCGAATAGCGTTTGAATTCTTATCCAATCATACATTATCCCATAATGCGTGTTAAGAGAGATTAATTTGTGATACTATATCACAATTCATTTGGCTTATATCAAAGTCTTCACTTTGATAATCCCATCACGACGAAATCGTGATTCCTTGAACTCTTTTAAATTCTTCAAAGATTTCTCTATTTACCTTATTAAGTGAACATATTCGTGTCAACTTAAATCGTTGGTAAAAGATAATGATCAACCTATTTTGGATCGATGATTTACAACCTCGATCTCCTTTTCAACCAAAAGGCATGAGACATCTTGCTTTGAATACAAGATACGCATATACCATTAACAATCTAATGGTTTCAAGAGTACTCGATAACTCTTTGCGTTCATCATTCCAAAATTTAAGGTTTAATCTTGGGTTACCAATTTGAATCTTACATCATCTACATGATATATCATTCTAGTTTGGTTTAGAATATAATCACCTTGATAATGGGCTAGCCATACATCAAATCGTGGTGTATAGGGTCACAAAAGTGAAAACCTCTTTTGTATCTTAACAAGTTTATATTCTTATTTAGAGTTTATGCACTTAATAGTCATAATTAAGTACAACTTTAAATCCAAAAACTAGATTGAGTACACAATTACTCTATCTCTCGACATTATTGTTGCTAGTCGTCATATTCTAATCATCCTATGTATCAAGTACAATGATGAAAACCTCCATTGGTTTCTAATATTGACGAAGTAGTACTAGCAAAATTTTATGTTTAATCAAATAAACATTTAAAGAAGAAGGTTCAATTAGATGTCCCACAACTAACTTGTTGATTCTTCAATAATTTGGGGTAGTTTCCTTTCTCGTGTCCAACATTTAAGACAATGGAAACTTATCGGTCGAGATTGATAGGTTTAGTATCGTCATTCTCAACAACTTTACCTTTAACATTACCTAGTATCAATTCCATTATTATCTTTACTTCTTGAACCTCGTCCTCATCTTAACGGTTTAAGAGAATGCTCCCACTCATTTCAATGAGTCTTTGCTTTGAGAAGCAAAATTGAATTCATGAAGATTACTCTTCATTTGTTCGTTTTAGTCTTAAAACTTTCATTGAAGTGGTTGCGTTATTTTGGTCAATTACGAATTCTGAAAATCTAATCACCAAAACAATTTATCGCTTCAAGGTACTCAATTCAATTAAGTATATGAAACATAATCCATTGTAAGTAGAAGTGTTAGTCAAGAATCAAAAACCTGTTTGATAATAAATAACTTTAATCTATACTCTTTACAAGAGATCCTTAGCAATGGTTCGTTTGAGGTTTTAAAAGCAAATTCAAATTTTGTCTTTAGTTACGATGTTTTAATGGAGATTTGTATCAAAATCGAAATGATATCGTATATGAATTGTGGTAAAGAAATAGAACAATATAATAACAGAATAGTGGAAAACTTAACATTTATTGTTTCAATAATACTTGTAAATAACAAGTAAAGCATTTACATAGTGACCTCTACCCAACTATGATAAATGATTCCGAAATCAAAATTCATATTAACTTGGGCACGGGATAGCCGATGGAACCCTTATCAATATAACTCGGTGGACTAACTCTTTAATCGATTCTACTTTTATAACTCTCGGTCGATAAAATTACTCTAATATTTATCTATAGCCCGGAACACATGCGGCTACGGTCGCGAATACTTCCGTTGAGCTCAATCCAAATTTCGAATAAATGTGTCCATGATCCAAATCCACATCAACTTGGGCACGGGATAGCCGATGAAACCCTCATCAACACGAATTCGGTGGATAGACATTTATCACCCACTTCCCCTACGTAACAAGGTTTGTACCCCGAGATGGCCGAGTTCACTCCCTCATGAAATAGGTTTTCATGGTTTCTACTTTTTGGTAAGGCTATGTCTCAATTGTTTATTTTAGCGAGAGGTCATGTCAATTTATTATCTATCACGTTTTAAGTGAACTAAAGCGGTGAACTACTATAATTATAATTGACACGGTCGATATACTCGATTAAAAGAAGATGCATGTTTTAGTTATGGCGATTTAGCGATGCATGCGACATAAAATAAAATGCAAGCATAAAATAAATAAATCCTAGTATGGCCTTTCCTAAAATAGAAAAACTATTTAACTATTACATATTCGGAAACCAACTCCATTGGTCCCTTGAACTTCGGTTGTGGCACGCATCTCGAGGTAACACCGTCTTTATGTATCGCCATCTTGAAGAAATCCGTCTTTGGGAAACTCCGAGATAAATAAATTACATAGCAAATTACATAATTTCCTATTATACATTTGTAACTAAAATAAAATAAATCTATTAAATTACAAAACGGTGATACGAGATCACAATAAAATTACAACCGAATCGATATTCCCATACATTTCGGGAAATACCAATTAAAAACTAAGGCCATACTAAGTAAAATTACATAATTCAAAAATTACATAAATTAAAATTATGACAATCATAAAGAAAATGCAGCATCATAATATGTATGAACATGCTCAATTTTATGCTAAATCGCCTTTAATTAGCCAATATCGTATATTACTCGGTTTTTACGGATTTGCGTGATTTCAACATTTTACAATCACAAAAATACATAAATTCATATTTATGCATAAGTTAATTACCCTAACCTTTTAGGACTCAAAATTTAGTCTTCACTAATAATTTGACCATAATTAACTCATATTTCTAAAATTTGTTCATTAATGGACTTAAAATTACAAAAATAAGCTATAAACTTCAAATAAATCACAAAATTTCAAATAAATTCAAAATTTGAAATTTAAACTCATGAACATTCTGGAAAAGTACCATGACACTCATAATGTTCAAAAACTTTGGTTAAAAATTTCGAATTTTATCCGGAAAAACAATGTCGCGGTTTATCGGTTTTAACTAAAATAATCATAAAAACATGTGAAAAATTATATTCATCAAATTTTCAATTTCATATCTGAAAAATATAATAAAATGCAACATATGATATTTTTCTTTAGTCATAGAGTATGTTTTACTAATATTTCACTAATAAAGTCACTATTCATGCAATTTTTCTTCAAAAATCCATAAATCATGCAAAAAGACTTCACAATAGCCTATTATTTCACACACATCTTGTAAAATTGCATGTGACATCATACTAAATTTCTATTACCAGATTCGAAATTTATCTCATATTAACCTATTTTTCACCTAAATCCGAATTTAATAATGAAAAATCCATTTTTCGAGCATAACAAGTCCAAAAATTATGAACATTTACAGGTTATCTCAAAATAATATATGTGACAACATATCCAAAAATCACTGAAAAATTCGAAGTATAGCTAATTTTAGTCCGAAAATGACATTTTTACTCATAAAATCATATTTAAATGTCATTATTGTATAATATGAACAATAAAAATCCGTAAATTAACCAAAATATCATAAAAACATTTTAGGACCAGAAATATTAACATGCATGGATTAATTTCGTGAAATATCATAATAACACAAAATATACAAGTTTTATATGTTATTCTTTATAACTCGGAAAAACTTTTAACTGATTTGCATGCAAACAACCATGGCTCATGATACCGATTGTTGGAAATCTATATCTCATTTTTAACATAATCATATATGTTTTAAATTAATTTATTCATAAAAATAATTACAAATCTTATGCATGCAAACTTTAATTAAAGAGATGGAAAAATCTATTTCTCACCATGTGATTTTCGGATATTTGGGCACTAGTAAGGTCACCTACCTTACTTAGTTCTTGAGCTTTCCTTATGGATGAACATACAAAATCCCAAAGTAGATATTCTCCAATTAGTAGCACCCAAGACAATCCCTTAATCCCACAAACTAACATGTACTAGATGTTTATGTTGTGGGTTACCTTAAATTTGACTACTAATACTCATATATTACTTTGATAATTTTAGTAATCTTACATGAACAATTTGGATTAAAATCTCATCTTTTTGATGAAGATTTAAAGAGAGAGAAGAGAGAAAAAAATATGAACCTTTTGCATGTATTATCTTAGAATGAATGAATAAGAGAAATTGATTCCCTTAATCTAGAGGAGGTTCACGGTTGGGACTCCAATATGGGGCATCCTATTTTCTCTTTTGTCTTCACAAGAATTAGGTGTGTAAGATGTGTAAGAGTAGGTGTAAGGCTAGTTGTAGGTAGGCCATGATTAGGTCATTTTATCTCATAAAATAATTCACCACTAACATCTTCTACTTCCATTATATCGGTCCATATACATAAAATGGACTACCATTTTATTTTGTCAATTTGTCATTTGTCACACAATATGTCACATGTAGTATGTTACATGTTATTAATTAATTTGATGCATATTTATCACATAAATATCATTTCATGAATTAATTAAATTTCATACAACAAATTGACTAGTGATACTTGATCACATAAATAAAATGAGTCATATAGTTATAATTCACAACTTCTTGTAATTATAATTAACCATTCATTCTTATCTTTATTGTTTCTCAAACAATAAATAATTTTAGAAACAAAGCAATTTATTACTAAAATAAATCATATTTAATCCCATTACAATAAGATATCAATATTCTCTCTCACAAATCGAATTGTTCAATTTTAAGAAATTAATTAATCTGTATCGGTATACAACTAATTAACCTTTTCAATTAAGGGAATCGTCCTTTAGGTGTGGCCTCAAGGGATCAACTGATCACCACCGTCGCACGACAGTAATGTCAAACTCTAGCCAGCCAATCATTACCGATATGTGTGGACCAGTTGACTATATATGTAATGTATCATCCCTTTCGTATTCTTGGTATGAGATTTAATAATGATATTTAAATCACGTGATCGCACTATTGTTGAGGACACATTTCCCAACAGCTCACACTTGCGGGTGTTTACGGTTTCTGGAAGTATGTCTCAAACCTAGACCTCCTTGAGGCTCGTCGTTACATTGAAATGTTCTATGCCCTCAAATACCACAAACTGGTAAGAAGAAAACCCATAATTTACAGTTTTCTTTTAGTTGCTTCTGTATCTAAAGTGATGATCTCTCTTGCACTTAAAATAACACTAAACAATTTTGCAATAAACTCGACTTTCGGGCTGAGCAGTCATGCCATCTAAAAGAGTGTATCTAGCAAGTTAAAAGAGTGTATCTATCTTGTCAGAGATGTGTGTCTAGCAAGCTAAAAGAGTATATCTAGCATGTCATAGATGTGTATTTAACAATATAAAAGAGTGTATCTAGCAAGCAAGATATGTGTATCTACCATACAATGGATGTGTATCTAGGTTACCATAGATGTGTATCTACATTGCCAGAGATGCGTATCTAGTAAGGTAGAGGAGTATATCTATCTTGCAAGGTAAAGGTCGGACGTTACCCTTAAATAGACATATTACTACCTTCGGATACATTACCTTTAGATAGACATATTACTACCCTCGGATACACATTATAATACTACCAAGATATACTCATCACTCATGTAACATACATAATGGGACACGCTTGTTACAGACAAGGAAATTTTATGTTTGTTCATCCAAATAAATACCAGTATAATGTAGTTTATCTGGAGTAGTTTATTATTATTTAAAAGCTTGAAATTTTCATGTTGTCTGCCACTAATTTTGCTTTTATTTCAGTCAAATGATATCATGTTGTAAATATTGTTCCTCCATTCTTAATCAACTGACAGGATATACACCACTGACTGTCAAGCGGCAGGTAAATTCTCGTGCGAGAAATTTTGTTTAATTTCAGAATCAAACAGATACACTAAATTGTTCTTTATATCTAGGCCATCATATAATTTTGCTAGGAAATCGTTGATGTCGGATTTAGTTGATTCACCTGGTTATTGATTAGGTCTTATAATAATCTGATGCATGCTAATGTTATTCGAAAAACAATTGTACTCAATGTCATGAGATGACTTCTTCAGGCACGTTTTGCTTTAAACTGTACTGAGCTCCATAACATGCATAATAGTTTTCCCCGACAATAATATTTTCTGCAGACCAAGAAAATTATAGTTTCGATTGCGATTAAGTGAGTTTAGTGTAAAATTGTGGTTAATTGGGTTTGGAGTAGATGGCATTTTTGAATCCACGTTTGTTGACGCTAGAATCATAAGTTTTATGCTTTATGTTTTTCTTCCCATTTCGGACAATATCGTACTAGTTTGCGTTTAATGTTCACCGGCTCGGTTACCTACACGTTTGTTAGTTGCAAATATTACTATATTCATCATGTTGGTTGGTTCTCCCTCCCGGTTGTTAGGAATTGCTCCATTTACTTTTTGCAAAAAGTATATTATGGAGCAATTCCTTAGAATTAGAGGGAGTATTTGATTTGTAAATAAAAAGGATTTTGTCAGATGGACAACTTGATATGATTGGTACATCATTTGTTTCAGTATGAGCTGTAAGCTTATAATATCGACTGCTAATATAGTTTTAGGATTTTAGGTGAATGCTAAGTTGTCCCCTAGCTTGTGAAACCAAGGAATAGATGAGTACTTTGCAAATTACCCTGTTCATGTAGCAGAGTTACTTGATAAAAAAAATCTTATCGCACTAATCATTTTGGATTGTTTCAAAACAGTATTTTTGTGCCGTTAGAATAGGGGCGAGGTTGTGTATATATGGCGACCTCACCAAGCTATTTGCAAGGCTCTTGAGTCATGAGGCACCAGGATCATGTTGTTGTGATGTGTTTTTCAATTTTAAAGTAGATCAAAGAGTGAGTGAGGATATTAGCTAGGTTGTTGTCAAAGGAATTAGGTGCTATGAGTTCGGTAGAAACTATACAACTATATATCCTTAAGGGAATTTCTCCAGTTCATTTGCATTTGCATCTATTGGCTTATGTGCCTCTTCATGAACATATGAGGAATAAAACACTATTCAAAGACCAACCTTCTGTGAAACGGAAAAAAAATAAATATGGGTATATTGCTCAGTTTGATTCATCTTTTGAAAAATGTGTCTGCTTTATTACTTTGTGTATAATTGAGAATGTGATTAATTGCGATGTCTAAGTCTATCTGTTGTTTATGATGCTAGAATTAGAGTATCTGTTGTTAATTCTGATTTGTTGTCATATCTGCAGAGGCAAGGGAGGTGACAGGAAAGAAGTTTTATTCTACCCAGCTGATGATCAGCACTACATACACCAACTAGCGAGTTGGATGATGTATAACTCCTTGACCGAGCACGTGGAATAAGTAGGCCCATGCGTATTCCTTTGATTGCATACGCTTATGGTACGCATACTGGATTTAGCCGATTACTGAAGGTTGCCCTTGACTTGCCTTACTGAGGTTCGTAGTGCACAAGATTCAGCTGCCAGTTCAGTGACATTTGATCGGAAGTACTCCCAAAAACTTTTTGGGAACGAGTATCCATATAGTCATATTGCCGCTCTTGCCTTGTGAGAATGACAGATTAAGAAGCTATTTACTGGACATTTGTTTCCTCAGTGAACATACAAGCATGTTTTGTGAGCATGTTGTGTATAAGTAAAGTTCTTGCATTACTGCAATTACTTCATAGAAGTATTTGATATTTTTTTTGTTCATGACTTATTTTGCACTCTTGTATAATCATATTTATAATCCTCTATAAACACAAATTTATATTCATATCATCTCCCTATCCATTTTAAAGGTGATTAACAAATTAATCGTCAAATATTGAAATTAAACATCACATTGCTAATGCACCAAAGTTAAAAACAACAGTAGCTCTACTGCAATTGAAATTAAACATCACATTGCTAATACACCGAAGGACGCAGCCGTTGCATCATCTTCCTCTGCTTCATCTTCGCTTCAATCTTATTAGTTGCATCGGTCAAATTCGAATGTGTCTAGGTTGATGACGGCAACATACATGACAGCTAGACTCGACATATTACTTGAAAAAAAAATGGTGATGTTAATAGTTAATACTGAAATGACGATATTACAGAACAGAAATGGCGAAGCATTAATATACAGGTACATTCATACAGGGAAAAAAATACAAAAAACAAACAACTTTTTACACTCACTCTCACTCGCACTCTCTCTGCCTCTATTTGCACGGCAGGGGGGAGGTTTCTTTAGCAGTTGGAACATCCACAGAGGAAACCAGTTAAATTCATCTCATAAAATATGTACATGTCATTTGAGGGAGACCTGCAGCACTATTTGCGGGCCTACCTGAACAAGAGGTTCAATCTCGGCAGCTATCAGGTTCTTCTTTTACATCCTTCATCTGAAATGTCGGAAAGCCAGGTCACGGAGAATAGGGTAAACCCTATGTAGGTGCGATTTCAAACTCACCAATGCTTTATGCTTAACTCCTTGGATATTCCCTCTAGAATTTTTTTTGACCTCCTTGAATTAGATCCATTTTAAAGGCCTAGCTACGACTTTTCTCATGCCACAACAAAGTTCAACCAAGTTATTAAGAAATGAGTATTAAAAATGGTCATTTATAAATACGTGTTGTATTAGTGGTATGTTCAATGTACTTGTTTGTTAGTATTACCTTAATTCATTTGAATTATTTTTCTAGTAAGATAAAGAGTGTATTTAATAAATTAAATGAGTGAATGTAGAAATTTTGAAGAGTGTATTTAATATGTAAGAGAAGTGTATGTAATAAGGTAAAGCAGTGTATCTAGCAATATCAAGAAATTAGTATATTTTTTGTATATTCAAGCAAGTCAAATATGTGTATCTAACAAGGTAAAAGCGTGTATCTAGCTAGTTAAAGATATATATCTAATAACGTAAAGCAGTGTATCTAACTATCTAAAGGTATATATATAGTAACATAAAAGAGTATCTAGTAACTTAAAGAAGTGTATTTAGCAACTTAAACGAGTGTATTTAGCAACTTAAACGAGTGTATCTAGCTAGCTAAAGGAGTGTATCTAGGTAGCTAAAGTTATGTATCTAGCAACTTAAAACAAGGGTATGTAGCTAGCTAAGGGTATATAACTAACAACTTAAACGAGAATACAGACGTGAATCGGATGCATACAGATCTTGCTCAAGAGGTGAATAAATGCATTTTCTATTACTCCGTATTTCACTGTATCTGCTCTTTAACCAGATGGCCCCTAGTCTATTAGGTGCGGCAACACATGAGCACATCTAGTCTCCTCCCATTAACAACAAAACTCCATCATTCACAAATAAAAATAACAGCTAGTAATGAGTATCAAACCCATCAAAACAATAATAACAACAGTCACAGTAATGGCTTTTGCCTGAAAACAAAACTATAGCTAACTGTACCAAAAACTCCCAGATATGAACATTTGCACTTTGTATTAAAGTAATGGCAACTGCAAAATAACTAATGCAGAAAGCATCATTCTAATAAATAAATAAATCTAAAAGTAGCTTGATTTCCATAAAGTCGAAAAGAGAAGGCTCAAGATATTGAATTACGGAACATTAAATCAAACTACTGGTGGAATAAAGGCCACAGAACATTGCTTTGGAAAAATAAACAATGCAATTAGCCTACGAATTGATCTATCGAAAATCCATATACTGTTGCTTTTAAAAACTTGCTGATCGTTGCTATCTTTCTTCACAGAACAGTTAGCTTGTTCTTGCTGTATATCCACTTTCCGTCCGAAGACTAAGCACAATAGACTCCACTTCTTCTTTCCGACATCACTTTTTCGCCGCCACGTCCATCGCCACAACCTCCAAAGAACACAAAACCACAATGAAGCTCCACCCCTGCTGCCTCTGATATGACGGCGATTGATTCGAGTGAGCGTCGTTGGCTACTTGACATAAACCCATAATCGAAATAGGTTCTAGATAAAAATACCAGATCTAAAAAATAACAACACAAACATGACATCACGGGATGGTGGAGTTAAGGTGTGTGATGGTTGGTTGTGGGACAAGGAGAGTGACGATTTGAAAGAACGGTGGGGAGAAGCGGAGGATTAGTGGCGTTGCCGGAGATTTTCGGCGTGCTCTGGATGTTTGGCGCCGGCGGTGGAGGTTGTGGGCAGAGAGGAGAGAAAGATGGTGTCGAGAATAGTTGATGTGAAGGAGCAAGGGTGAGTTCGAGTGAAAGACTGGTTCCATTAAATAAAAAAGGAGCGTAAGTGGTCTTTGATTGTTCTTTTAGTCAGTTCGTAAGTTCGCACCGAACTTTAAGTTCGCACAGGATCCTATTTCTAGATGTATATATATATATGTATATATATATATGTATATATATATATATATATATAAAGAAAGATTTTTAAATGATTAAAGTTACACTGTTAAGTATTAAAGTTACACTCATATATTATTAAAGTTACACTCAAAAAATGAGTGGCTAGGATTAGGACTTAGGGACTCAACTATAATTGTGGACTCATTAGAAGTCATCTCTCTCTCTCTCTCTCTCTCTCTATATATATATATATATATATATATATATATATATATATATAAAGCTTTTTTCGAACGATTAAAGAGTCTCCAACTGTAACACCTCCATCCACCAAAGTGCCTTACCAAGACCACCTAAGCACATAGAGATGTTACCATCTCGGAAATCTGAGGCATAGTAATCAAAAGAGACCATCAAGAAACGTATTGTAATAAAGTTTAATATGCGTACTTCAAAACCAAAACTGAATTAAGAAATACAACTGTTCTCAAAACTACAAACCAACTAAGAAAAACTGTCTTAACAAAACACAGCAAAAGATTAAAGACTCTAATATGTGATGACTCCATTCCCAGCTAGATCCCGTGCGTACTCCAAAGAAATACTTGCTACCAACTGCTCACCATCCCCGAATGGATCACCACAGTTTTTAAAACATTTAAATGGGGTCAGTTAGTGCATAAACAAAATAAGAAATCAACGACAACCAATGAACAAATCACATTCCTCCAACTCCATCTCATCACCAATCATCTGACTACACACTAAAGTGTGTAGCCCTCCCAAAATACCCATCGCAACAGATAGTCCTTGCCGCCGGTGGGGACCGCAGCCGTACAACCTAAGCCCCGCTCAACACTATACAGCAAACATCCCATGTTCATTATTGTGCACATCCCTCTTGTGATGGGAACCACAAGGGGCGAATCAAGCACGTGAAGCCACTCCCGCAAGTGACTCCACTCAGCGGAGGGCGCATCTCGCGAACCATAGACAAACAAACAACCAATCCACAATACCAATTTAAACATGCCTATTCCAATTAACGATAATAATAATCATGCCAATCAAACAGTCATGCCATCCTATATTATTTACGCAGTCAATTGAGTCGGGAAAACCTACCTGAGACGGAATCACTTACAATCAACGTAGCAGATCAAAAACATTCCTCTACGAAATCACCTCCTATAATCAAAATCACATAATCACAAATATATCACATAATACTCCCAAAAAATCCAAATCATCCAATTAGGGTTTAAATAACTTTAACTATAAGACATACAACAATATAGAAATGTTACCCACAATACGACGATTACAAAGGTATGACGATCTCAGAAATCCGACAACCCTAGCCTTGATTTGATAGCAAAGAGAGAAGAGGATTGAAGGTCGATTTGTTTTTCTTTTGTAAAAGTTTTAGAAAATAAGAGTAAAAGTAAAAGAAATTACCGAAATCACTTCAAATACCTCTTCATGCATTACTATCAAACCCGACTTAAAAACCATAAAACACGACTTACTCGATCGAGTAACTAACGTACTCGAACGAGTAGGGGCAACTCGATCGAGTACGTTAGTTATTCGATCGAGTAACTACGAAACAGAATGCACTCCAGAATGCTTTAAAGACTTACTCGACAGAGTAAGGCCTACTCGACATAGTACCCAACAGCTCGAATATCTGAGGTATTATAGTCTTCCCTCCTTAAGAATGAACATCGTCCCCGAAGTTCAAACCCAACCTATAAAACATGTCCATCTAACACTAACTCCACCAACTATGCCTACCCCCACAACGCGGCTCATGATATCGTATCAATTATAGCATAGTCTCTCGACACTAACTACATAATACTACCTCCACAACTGCCGCTAACTCCATCTCACTAACATATTATCCACTAGCAAATACTATATCAAGACAATCCACCAAGCGAGATCAACCACCGAACGGAATGTTACATTCTACCACCATTAAAATGAACTTCGTCCTCGAAGTTCACTCACACTCATAAACATCATAGTACTACAAGCACTGCCATGACCTTTAAAAGTATCAACCACAACACAAATCCATCCTTTATTCTACACTAAGGCTCAAACTTCCAAATATACCGCAACATGTACAACCATCAAACTCTCTTTGTCGCATCCTACTCCTCTTAAGATAAATGTTACGGCCTCGTAACCCACTAGTACTAGATCCTTTGCTATACTTCCCATAATCCTCAACACCACCGCATGTCAACGATAATCGGCTATAACCTCAACACCTACCACCATTTCTATATCAAGGGTTCTCTTTCTCTAACAGTTCTCATATCTAAAATCATTCTGCACTCCATCTATCCTGTACCATAAAATCCTCAGCATAACCACTACTCTAACTCTTCAACATTACCGCAAAATGACATACTTCTTCATATATGCACTTATCTCCATGATCATAACTCACGATCAACAATTGTTACACACACTCACATTAGCTTCTCAAGTTCTTTTCTTTTATTATCGCAAATCTCACCCATAACTTAACATTAAACTTACTCCCATCACTCCGTACTTACTGTCCCAAACAAAAAGGTTATAAACTACCTGTAGTTTCCAGTTCAACACAACACATGTTTCACAAATCACTTGTCAGTACTATGTCAACCAATGCCTCCTCTAAAACAAAATCAAAAGTACTCCAACAACCTCTCACAACTGTGTCCCATCAACAGAACATCGCTATACTATGACAACAATGAACACATGCGTAACTCTTTTACACATCATACTCTACCCTCACTCCCAAGTCGAAACTAGTTAGAAACATCAATAAACAAACAACAAACTACATGTCCAAACTGAAACTCACAGACAACATTAGTAAACAAAACAACAATCTATATAACTCGTATATACTTTCGAAAGTTCATCACATAAGTGTCCCTCCTACTGCACCACAACCGATGATGGTATCACAACACCGCCACCAACAGCTGTACCATAGCGCGAAAGTACCTGCATCACAACACGAAGTACCGTGCCCAGATCGCCACCCGAGGCACAACATCCACATCGATAATCATCCCAACTTATACAATCCCATAAACACTGAGTCAGTATAACTTACTTGACAAGAAAACTTCCTTAAAACCGCTTACTAAATCCCAACGCAACGTATTACACGGAATAAACAGATAACAACTTTATGACTATCACACTATACCACTACTCGTGGGGTCAGAACCTCACACAAACACTTACACACATCATAGACCTGTAATGGCATATAACTAGTCAATCCTGATCCCGTAAGTTACCACTTGATAAAGGTATCTCTCGCCCAAGCTTAACTCGAATGCCCTTCATAGCACATTCTCCCATTCGCATAACTATCACCTCCCGACAAAAGTACCCATATCATTAATACTACCTGCTAGCAAAAGCCTCTTATATCCTAATCTTATACTCCCTTACAACCATACATACCAATCTGGCCTCCACAAAATCAACCTCTCTAGGACGGCTATATTCTCTATTTAACGTCATCCTTAACTATTAGTGATAACATCACGGCACCACCATCTCTCGTATAACAAATCTCTTACGCTCACCTCTAAACATAACATTTCATTTCTATTTCGGTTAACATCCCAATTAACAAACAACAAATCCGTCAACAAAATTTACCTCAGCGTTCATTCCAATTCTGTCATTAATTGTATCGTCACCTAACTCACCACCAAAATCTCATATCGTGCAAATACTCTACCAACTTTTAACTCTCCCTTAATTCCTCGAAACTCATGATTAGCCTGTCGTCCTGAAATTCCTATATAACCATTAACTCACACCCTCATGATAGTATCATACATCTCGACGATTCCTTACTTCCATATCGCATTACTCTGGTCAACATTCTCTTAGTTTACTCCCCTCATTCTTTTCCCTTTACACTCTACAAAATCAATTAACAATTCAACTCCTTATTCCTACTACCTAACTCTTTCGTGCTCCGGCTACTTTCTCATTGTTCCAAAACTCAAAATCCATTAATTCATATCAGTACCTTCTCACTCTTTCTTACCATGGATTCTCTCTCATCATGCTACTCACTCACACTTGCCACCAATCATGCCACACAATCAACGTTTACTCTTCAATTAATTATATCTCCATTTTACATCTCTAGGAACAAAAATTCATTTCATACCGTTAATTGCCCAAGGAAATCACACACTAGGCTCACCACTTGATAATCCAAATTCCCAAACTCGACCACTATCTACACATCGCGGCATAACTCAATCTAAACTCAGTATACACCATTCGTTTCCATACCTCTATAACAACCTTCCATCACATATATCCTTAACCAACCTAGTTATCACTATCTACCTCCATAAATCCTTAAACATCCCAAGTTACCACCATTCGCATCCCTCATTTCAATCTTTTTATTCTCACGTTCCTTAAACTTACATCACCCCTTGTCCAGATACACTTACCTTTACATTACTCAAACTCGTGATTATATCACTCACCACATCTTACAAAGCAAGCTCCCTATCTCGATAAGCTCATCAATCTTCCCTTTCCCTTTTCTACTATCCATCACAACTACAGATAACCCATCTCCTCCCCACCAAACTCATACTCATCATATGGTGCTACTCCTTACAGCATAAGATTTGGTAACTTATGCATTAGGACCAACACATATGTAATACAATGTATACAAAAGCAAAAGAACAAATTAGAAATAAATATGATATGTGACGAGGTCAAAAGATAAGTATATGACCAAAACAAGGGTTACATGATCGAGTACAGCCCACTCGATCGAGTAGGTGAAAATTAGAAGCACGCATAATAAATTACCAGGATTACTCGATCGACTACGGGGTACTTGGTCGAGGACAAAGAGGTGTAGTCGATCGAGTACCCTACGCAGTTCTCAGCACTATCCAATTTTCGTAAAATTGTCATATCTCACTCGTTTCTTGGTCGGTTTGGGCGTGTAACCTATCGATAGAATCTTAAAAGAACAAGATATCACCTCCAAGTAGAATCACATCAATATCATGTATGCATCTCAAGTTATAACAGTTTAAAGACAACTTCTATGTAATCGGACAACATAACTACTTGATTTTTTCTTTCAAACAACTTAAACAACAATAAAACAAACAAAAGAAACTCGATACTCGTAAAATCAGTATCCCTAGCCACATGTTACTATTTACAAAAGCCAAACAATAACATCCATCATGCTTATATAATATTCAACTTATCAATCATGTACTATCCGCATGCTTACTTAGTATAACTTCCAACACATATTAACATATATATACATACCATCATATCCTTCTGACATCACAAGCTACTAATATAACAAACATTACTTACTTATTCTTTTCCAACCAATTCATCAATTTCAACCACACACTTCATCCAACATATGCATATGAAACAACAATAAACAAGTAGCGACCCATGACACCCCATAGTGACCGGTTCAAAGTTGCAAGAGCAAGTTCACGACTTTAGAGCGTCCCCCAAGCCTTTGCATTAGCTCCTAAAAACTCCTACCCGAGTTTATTAAAATTAGACTCTCTAGGTTCATTAAGTTCATTGGTTACATCTTCCAAAATCGTTGCTCTGTTAGCACTTTGTAAAACCCCCATACACCAAAGTGCCTTACCAAGACCACCCTAGCACATGGAGATGCTACCATCTCGGTTACCCGAGGCATAGTAATCAAAAGAGACCATAAAGAAACGTATTTTAAGTATAAAGTTTAATGTGCGTACATCAAGACAAAAACTCAATTAAGAAATACAACTGTTCTCAAAACTGCATACCAATTAAGAAAAATTGTCTTGACAAAACACAGCGGAAGACTAAAGACTCTGATAAGTGATGACTCCATTCCTAGCTAGATCCCGCGCGTACTCCAAAGAAATACCTACTAATCAACTGCTCGTCATCCCCGAATGGATCAACATAGTTTTTAAAACATTTAAACAGGGTCTGTTACTGCATAAACAAAATAAGAAATCAACGACAACCAATTACACAATCACATTCCTCCAACTCCATCTCATCACCAATCATCTGACTACACACTAAAGTGTGTAGCCCTGCCAGAATACCCATCGCAATAGATATTCCTCGCCATAAGTGGGGACCGTAGCCATACCACCTAAGCCCCGCTCAACACCATAGAGCGAATAACCCATGTTCATTAATGTGCACATCACCCTTGTGACAGGAACCACATGGGGCGAATCAAGGGCGTGAAGCCACTCCCGCAAGTGACTCCACTCAGCCGAGGGCGCACCTCCCGAACGATGGAGAAACAAACAACCAGTCCACAATATCAATGTAAGCATGCCAATTCCAATTAACGATAAAAATAATCACGCCAATCATGCCACCTTATATTATTTACGCAGTCAACTGAGTAGGGAAACCCTACCTGAGACGGAGTCACCAACAATCAACGCAGTAGATCAAAAACCTTCCTCTACGAAATCACCTCCTATAATTAAAATCACGTAATAACAAATCTATCACATAATACTCCCAAAACCCTCAAATCTCCCAATTAGATTTTAACCAACTTTAACTATAAAAGATAACAACAATATAAAAATCTTTCCCACAATATGATGATCCCAAAGGTATGACGATCTCAGAAATCCGAAAACCCTAACCTTGATTTGATAGAAAAGAGATAAGAGGATTGAAGATCGCTTTGTTTTTCTTTTGTAAAAGGTTTTGAAAATATGAGTAAATGTAAAAAAAACTGTCGAAATCACTTTAATTACCTCTTCATGCTTTACTATCAAAACCGGCCGAAAAACCGTTAAACACGACTTACTCGATCGAGTAACCAATGTACTCGATCGAGCACCAGCTACTCGATCGAGTAACTACAAAACAGAATGCACTCCAGAATGCGTTAAAGACTTACTCGACAGAGTAAGGTCTACTCGATAGAGTACCCAACAACTCAAATATCTGAAGTATTACACCAACATTGGCGAAACGCCTCAAATTAATAAATAAAGCTAATTAACATTACCCTAACTAAAAGGATAAACTTTTAAGATAGTAATAATTTGAGTCTACCTATATATGTTACATTAATCATAAGAAGTCGTTGAAATTCTCAATATACAATGTGAAGATAAGATATATCTATCCTTGAGAGTTGTATTTGAGTTGGGAAGGGATTGTTGGTGCCAACTATAAAAAGTAGTTCTGGTGAATACTAAAGAGATGCTCAATTCCTATACTTCGTTTTCATTATGTAGTTGCCTCTAGCTATTTTGACAACTTTTTCCCTTTTGTTTCTTATGATACAGTTTGATCGTATGCATGTTAGTTTTTTTTTTATTAAACGCTTATTGGTATAATATTTACTAATGATGACTTCCCTTATTTTTCAGGTCAAGAATACCTGATGCGCAACATTATGAAAGATTGTCACTTGCCTTTGACAAAACGTATGTGATATCGAGACCATCATCACATGCGTTCGATACCATGCAAGTGATTTTGAGTTTTTTTTCCTATGCATGATGAATTTACCTAAACAATGAAAATATCGTCTGAATTCGTTAAAGTTGGTTGTTTAGATCATGCTCCCGTATTGTGCAATGTCTAAAAATTAAATGATTTCCGATATTGGAGAGGTTGTATATATAGGTTTAATTAGAGTTATAAACTACGATTATTATTGTTGCACCTATTTTATTGATGATGACAAGTCCTTCACTTTTGTGTATCCCTCTAAATTAATGGTGTGTCTGGACGTGTGTATGACAGGTCCAAAAGCATTTCATATTTGCTCGGAAAAGAAGACGGATGAAGCTTGGACCGAGTCTTAATTCGTGTCTAGAAAAATTGTAAGAATATATATCTTGTGCTTATTCTTATTCGGTCCAATATATAATCACGGCTTATCTTTTGGACAAATTAATTTCCAAGATAAAATATTTTTGCTAAATAATTGTTTTTAAAAAAAACTCATTCCGTTGGAACTTCCAAATTCTGCTCTAAATAATATCTTAACTTTTTTGAGGAGTTTGTGTCTTTGAAGGCAACTAAATTATCAAGAGTCAAAGATTTCGTATAAAGTTGGTTGCTTGATTGAAAAGATTTGATTTGGTCAATATTTGAAAATATATAAGACGAACAAATCTTTGTTGCAAAGGTATATAACACATACGGAGAGTTTAAGAAAGTCCAAAAGAATTTTTATGCAAAGTCAACTTTATCAAACTGGTTTTTAAATCGTCTTTTGCAAATTTGGTGAAAGCATTCTTTTCTGTTTTATTTGCAAAGTTTATTTCAAAAGCCGTGAGTTTTGGATTGTTCTTGAGTACACAAGTTCTTATATTCATAAGGATAGTTTGTTCTCCATTGTTCCAATTGTTGAACCATATAAGGAGACAATTTGTGTTGTAATTTTCACTTTTTGTGAGAGAGTGTTTTTGGGGTACGGGGTTGTACTCGAGTCGCACGATCGGAGTTGATCGTGGGGGTTTTCTTTGTAATCGAGTTTGGTTATAAAGGACATAATAATAAGAGAGAGGGTGGACGTAGACCTTTAGACAGTAGGTCGAACCACGTTAAAAATAGTGTGTCTCTTGCTTTCATTTATTTCGTTTGCCTTTGATTTTATTTGTTTTTCCTTTTTGATTCACGTATTCACACGAACGAACAATACAGCACAATTCTGATTGTTTGAACAGTCATCGAGACTATTCAATTAGCCTGTGTAATGTTTCAGAAGAAAATTCATGAACGACCTAGTGTGGGGTAATATCCGTATAAAACCCATAAATTTTAGGACTATAACGTAAATTTAACATGCGATATATGGTCATAAACGAAAAACAATAGAGAAACGATAAAGAACAAGAATCAACCTCGGGTCCTTTGAAATGCGGCCTAAGAACAGAAATCAAAGTAGATTTCCTCCTAATCTTCGCACCCAAGACCGTCTGAGACTATGCCCCTTGTGCTAGAAATACTCTCTAATTGACTTGCAATATTGAGAGAGTTTTGTGTGAATTTTTCTAGATGTGAGATCTAGGTTTTTCAGAGAAGAATGCTCTCAAAAACCTAATTTTGTTTCAAATGAAAATGAGTTAGGGCAAAAGGAGAGAAAACTCTCCTTTTGTTCTCTTGTGTTCGGTCCGTGGGTTCTCAAGGGGAGGGAGTGGGCTTTCCACTTTCTCCTCATTTAACTCGTGGTCCGACTCGTCTCGCTAATAAGTCGTCATCGGTTATCGGTTATCGGTTATTAAAATATCAACTAGTAACATGACTTAGTCGAAATATTAATACATGTGATGTGACCATTATTTGCGCACATTTAGTCCCCTAATTGAGCCTATTTTGCATACTATTATAGCATTTCATGGCCATTTTATCCGTCAAAACCTTCCTATTTGCTTTTCTATCGCATTTCATATGTTTTGTAGAAAAGGAGATAATAAGGCGGAAATTCCCGTCTTTCATGCATATTTGGAAGCTTATTGATGATATTAGATGGACTAGTATGAAGAGGAGGCAAGAATGATGACCAAAGATGTAGGAATAAAGTGTATGTAGAAGGATCAAAGGGTTAAAAGTAAGAATGACGAGAGGGAAGGCACTTCATGAAGAAAATGGCTCGGAACGCAAACCAAGAGTTGCTCCTTTGGCTCTGAAAATATGCTAGATGGAACGGAGTCGAAAAAACAAGCGATCTAGGCTTTTGAATCACTCCAATAGGAGTCCGATGAGAAAATGACGCGTCCGTTTTACAATCCGAGGTCAAACAAAGAAGGCTGTTCAGGAATCCGCCCGTCTTCGCAGAATCCGCCCGTCTTCCCTAATCCGCCCGGATTGTCCCCAATCCGCCCGTCTTCCCCTAATCCGCCCGGATTGTCCCCAATCCGCCCGTCTTCTGGCTGGGAAAAACAAGAAATTTCACTGGAAGAGAATCCGCCCGGATTCCCTACAATCCGCTCGGATTCCCCCTCGCCAATCCGAGCGTCTTGCCCAAGGATCCGCTCGGATTCCTTAGCCCAGATCCGGCCGTCCCGACTCCCATCCGCACGGATTTCAGCACAAAGACGTTTTCATTCTTCTAGCAACGATAAGAGGAGCCCTTCTCTCGGAGAATCCCGGAGTCTCCTTGCCCAACTTAAAAAGTGTAATTACTAGTTTAGCCCTTAGTTAACCTAATGCATCCCACCTAATTTCTACTATAAATACCCCATTTGTAAATAATCAAAGGGGCATCCTTTTATGTGGTTTTTGGGTAGAAAATCCTTCCTTAGATTAGATTAGGAGTAGATTAGAATAAGATTACTCTTTAATCTTTCCACAAATTACACATTAATCTCTCCTTAATTATTATTCAAGTTTATTATTCAAGTTTATTATTGGGTAATTGAAGATTATTGGGTTATTATTGGGAGATTGACAACCTTCCATCAATCATCAAGTTTCTTCTATTATTCTTTGCATTATTATTTGGATCACCTCAAGTTGGTATAATTCCTTTACTCTTTAATCTTTATTGTTTATTTCTTCATTCTATTATCATGTTTATACTTGTTATGATGATTGACACCATTAATGACATGTTTCCCATGATAATGAGTGAGTAGTTTCTTTAGCTAGGATTAATGGGTAATTAGGGGAAACCAACATGGGATTGATTCATGCTTAATCTAATATGTTCACATGATTAAATTGCTTGCTTGTTGTGATGTCAACTTTATGCACATGTTATGTTTGATGAAATGCTAAGCCTATGAATCCTTGCATTTATTATCATCTACTATCTCTTCAACTTGACTTGTAAGACATAACCCAACTCGAGTCTTGTTAGACCATGCATAGAAGTTGATTAGGAGGAAAGTAAGTCGACTTGTAGGTGTTGTACAATCTAATCGATTCGGCTCCGGGACCCAACCCTTCCTAAGAACCGTAAGATATAACCCAACTCGGTCCCTCCACAACATTAATTGCTTGCAACCTTGTAAACATGTTTGTATGATCAACATCATGAATCCCCCATGACCCCATGATATCCTAGCACTTTTAACCATTTGTTTACATCCTTCCTTTTATTGTTTGTTTTACTATATTGCTTTTATTAGTTTAGACACAACTACAAACCCAAACAAATTGTGACACTAGCATAAATTGAGATAGATAGACTTAGAACCCAAAGCACACCGTCCCATGGATCGACCTCGACTTACCGCTAACTAGTTGTTTGTTGAGTATTATAAATTGTGTTTGATTGAGAGCCCGACGACACTCTTCATCAAAATGGCGCCGTTGTTAGGGGATGGTGCTATGTGATTAAGTTCTTACTTGTTTGTCTATTTTAATTGTGCTTTCACCTTGAGGAACTTGTTCCTCAAGGATTGTTCTTACCATTTTTGGGTAGTTTCCATTGTTTGTAGTTATCTCTTTGTCTTAAGTAATGATGACTCAAGACTTTACATATGGAGTATGTGGTGGATCTTTTGAGTATGACTATGGGTATGGGGAGTTTGAGGAGCAAGTCAACACAAACCTACCTTATTATTTGTACAATGAAAATCCTAACCACTACCCCAATTTTTCCCACCAAAATTACCACACCCAATATCAACAACAACCACCCACCCAATACCCATTTCACAATGAACTTCGATCACCACAATACAACCACTTTCACACCTACCCACAACAAGAAGATGAACCCATTGAAAATGTGATTCTCCAAATGATGGGAGATCAACAAAACTTCTTCAAACAAATGCTAGAGGAGAGCCAAAAGTGGGACAATGTTTTTCAAGGCATTGTTGCCCAATGTGAGGAGTTGGAGATTCAATTTGCCCAAGTGAAAGAATCCCAAGAAACCACCCCCCACCACTCCTTAGACATTGACCATGAGTGTGAGTTTGAAGGAGTTACCTTTGATGAGAAGTGGGAAGAGCCAACCTCTTTGGGCTCTTGTGAGTATGAAAGTGTGGTGTTTGATGAAGAAGACATGAGGTTGAGTAAGCCAAATACTCTTAGCCTTTGTGAGTATGAGAGTGTATCATTTGAAGTGGATGTTGAGGTGTTGGTGAAGAGGAGTGAAGCCCCCATTTATGATTCTTATGGAGATAGCGATGATGACGTACCTATGGATGAAGCTTATGCGGGATATGTGTCTTGCAATGAAGAAGAGGAATGGAGTTGTGAGATTGCCTTACTTGAGGAGCCCATCCTTGAGAAGTTTGAGGTATGCTTCCATGAAGAAGATGAATTCCTTTTCCCCATTTCTCATGAAGACTACTTGGCCCCTACCATGGAGCCAATGATTATTGGAGAGGATATGGTGGACCTTCTTCAAAAGGTCAAGGCATCATACAAAAGCTACTTGGTGGCAAAGCTCAAAGAGAAACTTGCACATGAAGCTACTTGTGGGAATTTGGCATCCACAATGTCAACTTCTAAGGAACTTGATCATCAAAGCCATGACAATTCTCCTTCCACCTTGGAAGGATTGAAAAATCAAAATGCTATCACCGTCACCGAAATTGAAAAAGAAGGTGGTGAGTTGAAGTCTCCGGACAAATATGAACCATACTTCATATCTAGTGTTGACGAGAATCATGGGCTTATTGGTTTGAAGCATCGGGAAAGCTCTAGTGCCAAGGACAAGGTGAAAAAAAGGATATATGACAAACTTCCTTGGCTAAATTTCATGTTCAAGTGGAGCAACCCATACATATGCTTATTTGGAGCTTGTTCACAAGCTTTTGATCTTCTACTAAGAGCCTTGAGCTCTATGGACAAGAACCTTTACAAATTGAACTAGTTTGGTGGAGTCCTATCTCAAACCACCATTTGTAAGATATGCTTTCCTTTCACTTTGCATTACATTTCCACTTGCATTTAGTTATATACATATACATTTAGCTTGCATTTTTATTATATTTCATATTGCATTTACATTAGTTAGTTCATAGTATAGTTGCATTGTAATATAATTCATGTAGATAGTTGCATATAGACTAGAATTCATGCATTGTCACTAATGGCCAAACCTATTCATTTCTACACTAGAAATAGTGTTTAAATCGGTTTGGGGAGGTTTGATCATAGGTGACCATAATTTACTAGAAATCATGCAGTATAGTTTAGATTGCATTCATTTGTTATATATGTCATATAGAATTGCATTTAGTTAGAGCATGCATTCATTCATACCATATCATTGCATTTGTACTTTATTTCATCAAAAAAAAAAAATGTATTTCTTTTTTATTCCTACTCCTACATGTACATTGAGGACAATGTCCAAAATAAAGTGGGGGATGGGAATTTATATTCCAAAATGCATAAAAATTGAAAAATTTCGAAAAATCCCAAAAATATGTCTTTTAATTTCATAAAAACAAAAGCCATAAAAATTTGAAAAATTGAAAAATCCAAAAACAAGTTCATTTCCTTTGTAGTGTAGACTTGTATATATTGTTTTGTATATATTGTGTTTGTTCATCCTTTTTCACATTGATTGACTACGCCACATCCGAGACATGAGGATATTGAAGACCGCATGGTATGATCTTTCCAATCTCCTTTTTCCTCTTTATGTTAATGACTATGTGGCTTTATTTTGATTGATGCGGTAAAAACAATGTGAACTTAGGACTTGCATTTAGTTTATATGGCATATTAGTTGGTAGAATCATTTGCATTAGGATGTGTATATGTTAGTTGCATCATGGCATGTAGTTTGCATGTTAGAAAATTTTGCGAAACCGTCTACTTGGGAAGCTTGACAAGTGTATATAGGCCCTAGTAGATGCTTTTTGTTCTTAAGACTTTGCTTGTAGAATACTTGTAAAACACCCTAGGATGTGTCATGCTAGTATCCTTTGACCCATGGTTTAAGGCCGAGTCAAGAGTACCTTGTGGTGTGATAACTCCTTGGCTACCGTTTATTCCAAGGTGACCCTTGAAACCATGCATACTTCAATCAATCATCCATGTTCTACCACATTTTTGTCATCAAAGGGAATGGGCACAAAAAGAAATCAATTTGAGTTCAAAGAAATGAAAAATGAAAGAAAGTTTGCAAAATTGCATCAAATGAAAAGAGGAGCAAAAATAGAACTCCTAAGCTTCAAATACAAGGCACCCTCGTTACTAATTGGGGTGACTTTGAAAATGTTCAAAAAGAAATGCAAAAAGTTGTCAAGTGTTGAAATTGCCAAGAATCAAAAAGAAATGGCAAAGAAAGTGTTCTCGAATGTTATATGCCACAAGAAATTGGGGGGAAAAAGAACAAAAACAAAAGCAAACTCCCAAAATGAAACTCAAATTCTATCGATCCCTTTATCCATTGTATCCATTTTTGTGCATGGTAGAGAGGGGACGACCCTTCTTCTTGTCTAGGCAAGAGGGGGAATTCCGCGATCCTCCAGTGTTTCTAACACCATAGGGAGTCTACTCTTGACAAAAGCATTTAACGATTGAGGACAAAGGTACCCTAGCTTGACACAACTTGGAGGTGATTTATTGGTATCCTTCTAGGCTTAGTAGTTTGAACAAATTGCATCTATGAAGGATTGTGTACCCTTGAATTGCTTCCCTTGTAGATAATTTCCGCCACTTAGATGAGGAAAGTGGCTATATCCTTTTGTAGATGCATCCATTACTTGATTTTGTTGTGCTTTAATGCTTGGATGTGTCGCCATTTTGGCAAGACCCACCTTGCCTTGCAAGAAGGCATCCTACCTCATGGTTGTCTTGTTGTGAGTTGAAGGGGCGGAGTGAGACCCGCTAATTGTCTCATATTGGCTATGTTATTAGGTTAGTTTAAATAAAGGTCTAGTTTTAGTCACCTCTTTACTCGGGACGAGTAAAGGTTCGGTTTGGGGATATTTGATGTGACCATTATTTGCGCACATTTAGTCCCCTAATTGAGCCTATTTTGCATACTATTATAGCATTTCATGGCCATTTTATCCGTCAAAACCTTCCTATTTGCTTTTCTATCGCATTTCATATGTTTTGTAGAAAAGGAGATAATAAGGCGGAAATTCCCGTCTTTCATGCATATTTGGAAGCTTATTGATGATATTAGATGGACTAGTATGAAGAGGAGGCAAGAATGATGACCAAAGATGTAGGAATAAAGTGTATGTAGAAGGATCAAAGGGTTAAAAGTAAGAATGACGAGAGGGAAGGCACTTCATGAAGAAAATGGCTCGGAACGCAAACCAAGAGTTGCTCCTTTGGCTCTGAAAATATGTTAGATGGAACGGCGTCGAAAAAACAAGCGATCTAGGCTTTTGAATCACTCCAATAGGAGTCCGGATGAGAAAATGACGTCCGTTTTACAATCCAAGGTCAAACAAAGAAGCTGTTCAGGAATCCGCCCGTCTTCGCAGGAATCCGCCCGTCTTCCCCTAATCCGCCCGGATTGTCCCCAATCCGCCCGTCTTCCCCTAATCCGCCCGGATTGTCCCCAATCCGCCCGTCTTCTGGCTGGGAAAAACAAGAAATTTCACTGGAAGAGAATCCGCCCGGATTCCCTACAATCCGCTCGGATTCCCCCTCGCCAATCCGAGCGTCTTGCCCAAGGATCCGCTCGGATTCCTTAGCCCAGATCCGGCCGTCCCGACTCCCATCCGCACGGATTTCAGCACAGCACGTTTTCATTCTTCTAGCAACGATAAGAGAAGCCCTTCTCTCGGAGAATCCCGGAGTCTCCTTGCCCAACTTAAAAAGTGTAATTACTAGTTTAGCCCTTAGTTAACCTAATGCATCCCACCTAATTTCTACTATAAATACCCCATTTGTAAATAATCAAAGGGGCATCCTTTTATGTGGTTTTTGGGTAGAAAATCCTTCCTTAGATTAGATTAGGAGTAGATTAGAATAAGATTACTCTTTAATCTTTCCACAAATTACACATTAATCTCTCCTTAATTATTATTCAAGTTTATTATTCAAGTTTATTATTGGGTAATTGAAGATTATTGGGTTATTATTGGGAGATTGACAACCTTCCATCAATCATCAAGTTTCTTCTATTATTCTTTGCATTATTATTTGGATCACCTCAAGTTGGTATAATTCCTTTACTCTTTAATCTTTATTGTTTATTTCTTCATTCTATTATCATGTTTATACTTGTTATGATGATTGACACCATTAATGACATGTTTCCCATGATAATGAGTGAGTAGTTTCTTTAGCTAGGATTAATGGGTAATTAGGGGAAACCAACATGGGATTGATTCATGCTTAATCTAATATGTTCACATGATTAAATTGCTTGCTTGTTGTGATGTCAACTTTATGCACATGTTATGTTTGATGAAATGCTAAGCCTATGAATCCTTGCATTTATTATCATCTACTATCTCTTCAACTTGACTTGTAAGACATAACCCAACTCGAGTCTTGTTAGACCATGCATAGAAGTTGATTAGGAGGAAAGTAAGTCGACTTGTAGGTGTTGTACAATCTAATCGATTCGGCTCCGGGACCCAACCCTTCCTAAGAACCGTAAGATATAACCCAACTCGGTCCCTCCACAACATTAATTGCTTGCAACCTTGTAAACATGTTTGTATGATCAACATCATGAATCCCCCATGACCCCATGATATCCTAGCACTTTTAACCATTTGTTTACATCCTTCCTTTTATTGTTTGTTTTACTATATTGCTTTTATTAGTTTAGACACAACTACAAACCCAAACAAATTGTGACACTAGCATAAATTGAGATAGATAGACTTAGAACCCAAAGCACACCGTCCCATGGATCGACCTCGACTTACCGCTAACTAGTTGTTTGTTGAGTATTATAAATTGTGTTTGATTGAGAGCCCCGACGACACTCTTCATCAACATGTCCGACAAAGACAATATTGTATAATTAATTCAATATACATCAATTAAATATAATCGTTTATATTTAAATTACGAATTAACCGTTTAATTCGTTTTAGCCATTATTATTTAATCCGTATTAAATAATTATCTCAACATCGCGTTTGACTAATTATTAGTCAATAACTCCGACTAACTGCTTAGTCATATTAGGCATCAACATGACTGTATTTTCATACCGTCACATCTCTCAAACGTATCCTATAGGTGTGACTTTTAGGGACCAGTTGATCACCGCCATCTGTATGACAATAACGTCAAACTTATCTAGCAAGCCAACCGTTATTGATAAACGTGGACCAACTGATAATAATACAAAAGTATACCCTTTGATCCTTTTAGAGATTTAAATGTTATTGCACTAACTGTAGAGGACACCATCCCCAACAAGCGCCCACTTGTCCGTACAAGTGTATGTGTAATAACGTTATCCGCACTAACTGGAGGACACAGCTCCAACAAACTCCCACTTGTCCGTACAAGTGTATGTGCGATAACCGATTCTCATATTCATTTAAAATTTCTCCCACTCAATGTAAAACAATTTGCAGATCCGGATCCGCAAAGGTCGTATTTTACAATCGATCTGTATCAAGAGTGGTTTCCCCGACTAGAGAGTAACTTAACTGATAAAACGAATTCGTATTCGAGCATGGCCATGCATTTCAGTTACAGCTCCTCGAGTGGCCCTGAGAAATATCGAGTACCTGATAAAGGCTGAATATTTCCTTCAACTCGACTCCTTCCGATCTAAGCACGATGAAATGACCCGAAAAAAAATCTACTTGGCCCCCTGTTACGGATGACCGTGAAAAAGAAACCAAAGTCACCCAAAATCTGCCTTAGTCTCAAGAGACAGTCGATAGTCTAAAGAATCGACTCATAGGATCACCATGGAGGTCCTATCCACGACCTGGCACCGAATGTTATAAAACATTTAGGACTCCACGTCGATGTCACAATTGTGTCCTACGAGATATCCGTATAAATCGCCTCTGTGATTGGTCAGTCAACCTTTTGACTTATGGCTCGTTGAACCCACCATCAACCAACGTCACAAAATAATTGCCAGAGTTATCAGCTCACGTGGGCAATTAAGGACCAAAAATATAATGTTTGTTCAGTTCCCTTTGTGGTGTTCAAAATTGTCGTACAAATCCACATGAAAAACACAATATATGAATATCAAAACGATGATGTCGTATAGAGTACAAAAAAGAATGAATCTAATCCATAAACGAGTACTACAACTCAGGAACACGTTTAATTCCCATGGAATTAACATGCCCTTCATGCTTATCTTGTCGTAATGATTTAGTGAGATGATCTGCTATATTATCATCTGTAGCAATCTTTTCTATCACTAATTCCTTTTGCTCCACGTAATCTCGGATTAGATGAGCTTTCCGTTGTACATGTCTAGACTTGTTGCTAGACTTTGGCTCCTTAGCTTGGAAGATGGCACCTCTATTGTCGCAATAGATGGTGATCGGGTCATTCGAACTAGGCACTACAGATAGTCCTTGTAAGAATTGACGCATCCATATCGCTTCCTTTGCGCTTCGACGCGGCATAGTACTCGGACTCAGTCGTAGAATATGCTGTAACACTTTATTTGGAACTCTTCCAGCTAACTGCAGCGCCATTAAGAGTAAAAACGAATCCAGACTGAGATTTCGAGTCATCTCGATCCGTTTGGAAGCTAGCATCTGCGTAACCGGTTGCGCATAGCTTTTGATCGCCTCCATAAGTCAATGCCCAATCTTTAGTCCTCCGTAGGTACTTAAGAATGTTCTTGACAGCCATCCAATGTGATTCACCTGGATGCTGTTGGAATCGACTTTTCATACTCAATGCATATGCCACGTCCGGACGTGTGCATATCATGTCATACATGATTGATCCTATAGCCGAGGTATAAGGAATCCGTGTCATGCGCTCTTTCTCTTCTGGTGTCTCTGGTGCCTGAGACTTGCTCAAATGCACCCCTGGAGCCATAGGAAGAAACCCCTTTTTGGAGTTAGTCATGCTGAATCTCTCTAGTGTCTTGTCTATATAAGACTCCTGACTGAGAGATAACATCCGACGTGATCTATCTCGATAGATACGGATGCCCAAAATTCTTTGTGCCTCGCCCAGATCTTTCATTTGGAAATGGTTCTTCAACCATACTTTTACCGAAGTTAAGAGAGGTATATCATTCCCAATCAGGAGTATGTCATCGACATACAATATTAGGAAGACAATCTTGCTCCCACTCGACTTGATATATAGACATGGTTCCTCGACCGATCGAGTAAATCCATTTTCTTTTATCACTTGGTCGAAACGATGATTCCAACTCCTAGAAGCTTGCTTAAGTCCATAAATGGAACGCTTAAGCTTGCATACTTTCTTAGGATGTTCAGGATCGATGAAACCTTCGGGTTGTACCATGTACAACTCTTCCTCCAAAAAACCGTTTAAGAAGGCGGTTTTCACATCCATCTGCCAAATTTCATAGTCATGAAAAGCGGCAATCGCTAAGATAATCCGAATGGAAAGCAGCATGACTACGGGTGCAAATATTTCATCGTAGTGCAAACCTGGCACTTGGGTGAAACCTTTAGCAACTAGTCGTGCTTTATAGATATCTTGTTGACCGTCCACAGAATGCTTTATCTTGTAAAGCCATTTGCATTGATGGGGACGAACCTTAGCAGGTAAGTCAACAAGATCCCATACGTTGTTCTCATACATGGAGTCCATCTCGGATTGCATGGCCTCAAGCCATAGCTTTGAGTCGGAACTAGTCATAGCACCTTTATAGGTTGCGGGTTCACTACTCGTTAAGAGTAGAATGTCATCTATGTCATGTTCCTCGACCATACCAATGTATCTGTCCGGAGGAATAGAGACTCTTCCCGACCTCCTAGGTTCCTCAGGAATATTAACCGCAGCCGGGATCGAAGGAACTGGTTCCTCCAATGGTTGCTCGGTATTTGGTTCTGGAATCTCCGACAGTTTGAAGGTTCTATTACTCTTTGCATTCTCGAGAAATTCCTTCTCTAAGAATGTCGCACTAGCCGCAACAAATACACGTCGTTCGGTTGGCGAATAAAAGTAATGACCAAGCGTTCCTTTAGGATAACCTATAAAGTATGTCTTGACCGATCGTGGGCCGAGCTTATCCTCGTGTCTCCACTTGACATAAGCCTCGCAGCCCCAAACCCGTAAAAAGGACAAGTTAGGGACCGTTCCCTTCCATAGTTCATATGGAGTCTTGTCTACAGCTTTAGACGGACTTCGGTTAAGTATTAGAGCAGCTGACAAAAGAGCACAACCCCACAATGAGTCAGGCAACACGGTGTGACTCATCATGGATCGAACCATATCAAGTAGTGTTCGATTTCTCCGTTCGGACACACCATTCAACTAAGGTGTTCCAGGTGGAGTTAACTGCAAGGCAATCCCACAGTCTTTGAGGTGTTGATCAAACTCGTGAGAAAGATACTCGCCACCACGGTCTGAGCGCAGTGTTTTAACCTTTCTACCCAGTAGGTTCTGTACCCGATTCTGGTATTCCTTGAATTTCTCAAAGGATTCACTTTTGTGCTTCATTAAGTAGACATAGCCATATCTACTTAAATCATCCGTGAAAGTGATAAAATACCTATAGCCTTCTCGTGCGGTGATTGACATAGGTCCACACACATCCGTATGTATGAGTCCTAATAGGTCAGCAGCGCGCATTCCAACACCTTTGAAGGAAATTCGAGTCATCTTACCAATGAGACATGATTCACATATGCCAAATGATTGAAAATCAAAGGCCGAGATAGCTCAATTCTTTATGAGCTGTTTTACGCGTTTCTCATTAATGTGTCCCATACGGCAGTGCCATAGATACGTTTGATCTTTGTCACCAACCTTTAACTTCTTATTCATTACGTGTAATATTTCGTTGGTCTGATCTAAAACATAAATTCCATTCATGGAGACTGCCTTGCCATAAATCATATCGTGTAATGAGAAAATGCTAGTATTATTCTCTATTACAAATGAAAAACCAAGTTTGTCAAGTGCAGAAACTGAAATAATGTTTTTAGAAAGACTGGGTACATAATAGCAGTTATATAAAAATAACTCAAATCATTTGGGAAAGCTGGATCACGTATGTTCCCCTCGAGACGGCAGCCACTCGTGCTCCATTCCCGACACGCAGGTCCACCTCACCCTTTACGAGGGGTTCGATGTTTCGGAGCCCCTGCACATGATTACACAGATGAGAACCACAACCAGTATCTAGTACCCAAGTTCCATAACTTGCGTGGTTAATCTCAATCATATGAATAAAAGTAGAAGTGGAAGAAGACATACCAACAGATTTAACGCAACCTGCTTTTATGTCCTCATGGTAAACAGGACATGTACGCCTCCAATGCCCAGTCTTGTGGCAGTGATGGCATTCCATGTTTTCGGTCTTGCTCTTTGTCGCGCCCGATGAGTTGCTCGACTCACCAGGCCCACTCTTACCTGACCACGACTTCTTGAACTTCGGTTTACCTCTGCTAGGTCTCCGCTGAGCTTTGCCCTTACCCTTGCCCTTGTTTGATACAACGAGAACATCCTGTTTCAAGCTCCCACTAAACTTCATATCCTTCTCGGTGCATGCGAGAAGGGAGTGTAGTTCATGAGGACTTTTCTTCAAATCATTCATATAGTAATTTGCTCTAAAGAGCGCAAAACCATCGTGGAGTGAATGAAGCATGCGGTCAATCACGATGTTCTCGCTGATTTTACAATCAAGCGCCTCCAGTCTCTCGACATTCTCAATCATGATGAGAATGTGTGGGCTAACCGGTTGGCCCTTCTGGAGTCTCGCATCAAAGAAGCGAGTGGTATGCTCATAGGTCACGATTCTCGGTGCTTTCGAGAATTCCTTAGTGAGCGTGGTGAAAATCTTGTTTGCACCTTGGGCTATGAAGCGTTTCTGCAAATTGGATTCCATTGCAAAAATGAGTACGTTTTTAATCCCACCCGCTTCCATGACGAAATCGTTATACTTGGCGATCTCGTTAGCTCCAGCCGTGGGGCCTGGGTTTGACGGGATGGGCTATGTCAGATATTTGAGCTTCCGTCGCGGCGGCGGCATTCCGTAATCTTTGCCTCCCGATCCGCGAAGTTTGATCCATCATTCTTCAGTCGAGTAGACTGATTCATCTGATTCATGAAGATCCGAAGCCAGGACTCACGGTACAATGTGGCACTTGGCATTGGGTCGTCAGCACGGCCAGCCATTTTGTTATTAGCAGTTTAAGTGATCGTGATCTACACTGAAAAAGAAAGGAAAAACAAAACGAAATAAGCAACTCATCGAGGTGATTTAAGTCTATTTAAAATTCATTTTAATCGTGTAGACTCATTGCACTTGCATAATTGATCTCCCTCAAGAATGATGCAGGTGATCCCAAGACTCAATTTCCGTAAATTGATAAGCCAACTGTTTAGCTAGTTCTATCGTTAGAACTCTTGGTCGATAGATTTCCGTAAATCCTATCTATAGTCCACCATAATCACAGGATCGTACGAGTGACCATAGTGTTGAGATAAAATAGGTCAATCAGTTACAACTTACCCGACGTAGAAAGGGTCATATTATGCCTACCGACGAAGAAGGGATTCATTGGAGTTTGACCTATAAAGACTATTCTCAATTTTTTGTTATACGAGGAAGATCCCATCAACTTAGTTTTAATTCATTTTAAGTGAACGAAAAACTAGCATTGCGTGAATGAATTAATTTAGGTGATGGCTTATATAAAAACGTGTGATATCTGTATATCAAAGAAAACTAACGCGTGAACTCTATATGAGTCAGTTTTCATGCAATTATTAGGTGGTTTGGTTTTAGGCGGAATACGATGCAATTTATCGTTACGATAAAATAAATAAAAGAATGCAAAACGTAAATAAAAATTCCTAGTGTGGCCTATCCTAGTAAAAAGAACATAATACAACTTTGGAATCCACCGTTGGACCCGAGAAGCTTGTCTTGATGTTTCATCTTGATCCATGCAGCGGGAGTGAGCATCCGGTCTCCATCTTTGGTCTTCTCAAAATTACAATTAAAATTTACAAAATATAAACTTATTTACATTCTAAATAAAAACTGTAATTACAAGGAAAAAAAACAAAACGGAGATACAAGATCTCAAAATACAACCAAGACCGTGTTCCATCATTACGGTAACACGTTCTACTAAGGCCACACTAAGTTACAACCGTTTGTAAAAATTAAATACGTAATTTAAACATTCAAGGCATTCAACAGTAACGATAAATAAAAATGCATCAACTAAAATAAAATTTATTCGTGACATAATTCCGTAATTATGTTAAATTTATCCAAACCACCTTTAATGATTAAAATTATGTGACAAAACCGCTTTAATCAACTTAATTTTAATCCATGATAATCCGTTACTTTAAATCGCTTTAAAATAACTAAATGGTACGTGAGTGAACCGTTTCACTATCAAGCGAATGCACAAAATCCGTATTATGCATAAATCATGGCCGAAAAAAATAAAACCGAATTTTTTTTTTTTCCTTCACGGCAGAACCGTGAACAGTACAGCAAAACAAAAAAAAAAAAAAATTCCAACAGCTCAAAACCGTGAGCCTCAACAAACCAAAACAAAATCGATTTGTTAAAAACCAATTGCAATTTAACCTAATCCGTATAGAATTGAAACTACAATTGATAATACTTCAACATATTGCTATGATTATCGTTTAAAATAACAATATGCAAAGAACAAATTGAAAACAAAACATCGTCTGATCAGCATAAAGCCGTGTGGCACGATTACCAATGCAAAAAGTGTCACGGTTTGCTCAAAAAAAAAAAACAAAACAGCCGAGACAAAAAAAAAAATCTGCCGCACGGAATTTTATGCAAAAAAATATCGATTCAATTCGTTTAATGAAAATCACAAAGAAAAATTTACGTGCCCTCGCTCAGATACCACTTGTGGGGTAATATCCGTATAAAACCCTTAAATTTTAGGACTATAACGTAAATTTAACATGCGATATATGGTCATAAACGAAAAACAATAGAGAAACGATAAAGAATAAGAATCAACCTCGGGTCCTTTGAAATGCGGCCTAAGAACAGAAATCAAAGTAGATTTCCCCCTAATCGTTGCACCCAAGACCGTCTGAGACTATGCCCCTTGTGCTAGAAATACTCTCTAATTGACTTGCAATATTGACAGAGTTTGGTGTGAATTTTGCTAGATGTGATATCTAGGTTTTTCAGAGAAGAATGCTCTCAAAAACCTAATTTTGTTTCAAATGAAAATGAGTTAGGGCAAAAGGAGAGAAAACTGTCCTTTTGTTCTCTTCTGTTCGGTCCGTGGGTTCTCAAGGGGAGGGAGTGGGCTTTCCACTTTCTCCTCATTTAACTCGTGATCCGACTCGTCTCGCTAATATGTATACGACGGGTTTTTAATTATAAATCGTCATCGGTTATCGGTTACTAAAATATCAACTAGTAACATGACTTAGTCGAAATATTAATACATGTCCGACAAAGACAATATTGTATAATTAATTCAATATACATCAATTAAATATAATCGTTTATATTTAAATTACGAATTAACCGTTTAATTCGTTTTAGCCATTATTACTTAATCCGTATTAAATAATTATCTCAACATCGCGTTTGACTAATTATTAGTCAATAACTCCGACTAACTGCTTAGTCATATTAGGCATCAACATGACTGTATTTTCATACCGTCACATCTCTTAAACGTATCCTATAGGTGTGACTTTTAGGGACCAGTTGATCACCGCCATCAGTATGACAATAACGTCAAACTTATCTAGCAAGCCAACCGTTATTGATAAACGTGGACCAACTGATAATAATACAAAAGTATACCCTTTGATCCTTTTAGAGATTTAAATGTTATTGCACTAACTGTAGAGGACACCAGCCCCAACAAGCTCCCACTTGTCCGTAAAAGTGTATGTGTAATAACGTTATCCGCACTAACTGGAGGACACAGCTCCAACACCTAGTGCTTTAATTTCGCTTTAATTTTTAAAAGGGTACTTAATTCACCCCCTCCCCCTCTTAAGTACCGGATCGTTAAACTCAACAATTGGTATCAGAGCCTCGTGCTCTTGATTGCCTTATCGCAAATTGTTTGATCCTTCTGATTTTATTAGTTTTTTTTCCCAATGAATTCCAAATCTGTCAGATGTCCTGTCTTCGATGGCATGGACTATGGCTGGTGGAAAAATCGTATGATGCATTTATACAAGGAACAGATTACAAATTTTGGGTAATCATCGAAAATGGTCCCCTGACTATCACTACCACCGATGCCAATGGTGCGTCTAGTGTAAAAGAGCCGAAGGACTACACATCTGATGATTACAAAAAAGCGGAGAAGAATGCTAGGGCTATATCACTCCTGCAGTCCGGAATTGGTGAATCAGAAACAAGTCGAATTGCAGGATGTAAAACGGCTAAAAAAATTTGGGACAGTTTATCACTAGCCTATGAGGGGACCGTGCAAGTAAAGAAACAACGTATTGATCTCTTAATGCAACAATATAAAAACTTTAAAATGCACGAGGTTGAACCCATAAAAAGCATGTCTTCAGGTTTTTCAAGTATAACTAACGAACTTTCAAATCTTGGTAGACAATTTGAGACTGAAGACATTGTCCATAAAATTTTATGAAGTCTTACCAGGAAATGGCGACAAAAAGTCACGGCCATTGAAGAGTGTAGAGATTTAGCCACTCTTACCTATGAAGCTTTAATGGGATCTCTTATAGCACACGAAATAACACTTGAAAATGATGCCGAACAGAAACCCATAGCTAAGGGTCTGGCCTTGAATGCCATCTCAAGTGATAATGAAAGTGATCTTGAGGAGGAAGTTGCCTTGCTGTCTAAAAGAATTGCCAAAATAATTAGAAAACAAAATCAAGGAAAGTTCGAAAGTTATAAACCAAAGAAATTTGTTTCTTCGTCTTCCTCATCTCGTTCTATATCTAGAATGGGATGTTTGAAATGCGGTGAACGGGATCATCAGATTCGAAATTGCCCTAAATGGGAAGAAGAAAAAGCTAAGGATAAATGTGGAAAGTCTAAGCAGGAGTACAAACGTGCAATGATAGCTGCTGTATGGGGTGAGTCCGATTCAGAGGACGAGGAACCTTCTGAAAATGAGAAAGATGAGAAATTCTGCCTACGGTCTACCTACAACTCTAGATCTCAACGAAAAAGAAATGACGACTCTCTAAGGTGTCTCATGGCTTACTCTGATGCATCGGATAGCAAATCCGAAGACGAGGTAAATCTCTCAAATCTCAAAATTAAGATTAGATTTTTTTCTAAAGAAAACTTGTAAGACTGCTTGATGAGACCTTGGATACTAGTTTCGAACAAAACAAGCGTCTTGAGGCTATGCAATCTGAAATTGAAAGTATTGCGGAGGAGAATATAGAGTTAAGACGAAATCTGAAGCACATACAGAAACAAACAGCCGGCCAGAATGTTCAATCTGAACTCACTGCTGAAAACGAGTCTCTTGTTAATAAAATCCACGTCTTAACAAATGAACTAGATGAGATTAAAAAATTGTATCTTACTAGTTCAACCTCTTATTCTGAAATTTGTTCCAAGTTTGATAGACTTAATAATGACTATAATTCTCTCCTTGCTAAGAATAAAAAGTTGCTCGTAGTAGTCAACAATCTTGAAACTGATTTAAGTAATGCGAGAAATGTAGTTGCTAAATGGGAAGGTAGTACTACAGTCCTTGATTTTCTAGTCAATCAATCTAAGAACAATAATAAACTTGGATTAGGCTATGACTCACGTTCTGATTTCAGGCAAAACGGTTCTCAGTATCGTACTCTCTGGATCCCTGAACTGAAAGTAAACACCCCTCCCGACTGTTCAATTCAGACTGACGCCAGTACTGTCGAGATTAAAAGACCTAAACCCATTGAGAGAGATTTTCGCAAGCATAAGTTCGTGGGTCTACCTGAATACATTCTTTGAAAATTTTGTGCATACATGCCACGTATTTAATGCTTATAAAAAACGCTTAGGTCATTTGGAACGTAACATAAGAGTTGTTAAGAAAATGTGGATTAGAAAAGATGTTTTAGATACCGTTCGTCATAAGAAGGGACCCAAAATTGTTTGGGTTCCTAAATCATCTAACTAATTCTCTTTTACGGGGCCATATGAGAGGAGGCAGCCGTTGGTATCTTGATAGCGAATGTTCACAACACATGACAGGTAATAGAAACCAATTCCTCTCATTATCGGCCTACGATGGTGGAAATGTGACATTTGGAGACAACAAAAAAGGGGAAGTAATTGGTATTGGCAAAGTCGGTAAGTCTCTTTCACATTCCATTGATGATGTGCTGCTTGTAAAGGGTCTCAAACACAATTTGATTAGTATTTCTCGAATATGTGACAAAGGAAATAAAGTCGAGTTTCATGAAATCTTTGTTATGTAATCAAAGAAAGTACTAATGAAATTGTTCTTCAAGGTAAGAGAGTTAATAACATCTATGTGGCTGACTTAGGAAGCATTCCTAGGGAAACCATTAAATGTTTATCCGTTATACAAAACGATCCTAATCTATGGCATAAGAGGTTTGGACATGTTGGATTTTCATATCTAAACAAACTTTACAAACTCGATTTAGTGGAAGGCCTACCTTCTATGAAGTTTGAAATTGACGGAGTTTGTGATGTTTGTGCTCGATGCAAACATGTCCGAAGTTCTTTTAAATCTAAAAGGTCCGTTAGCACCACCAAGCTTCTAGAACTCATTCACATGGATTTGTGTGGACCGATGAGGATTAGAAGCCGAGGTGGAAGTCTTTATGTATGTGGTCTAGTGGACGATTATTCACGGTTTTTTTGGACTTTATTTTTACATTCTAAAAGTGAAACCTTTGAAGAATTCCACGTTTTGATTAAGAAACTCCAAAACAAACTTGGTCACAAATTGATCTCCATTAGAACCGACCATGGAAGAGAATTTGAGAATGATTCGTTTATATCCTTTTGCAGGGAACATGTTATTGATCATAACTTTTCTGCTCCTAGGACACCACAACAAAATGGTGTAGTGGAAAGAATGAATAGAACTTTGGAGGACATGACCAGATCCATGTTAGTTTGTAGCGAGTTACCTAGAAACTTTTGGGCCGAAGCTGTGAACACAGCTTGTTATATTCGTAACCGTGTTGCTATTAGATCTATCCATAAGAAAACGCATTATGAGCTTCTATATGGGCGAAAGCCAAACATTTCACATTTCCGCTGCTTTGGTCAAAATGCTATGTTCATAACAATGGCAAAAATAATTTGGGAAAATTTGATCCAAGAAGCGATGAGGCCGTTTTCATTGGATATTCAAACAAAAGCAAGGCCTATAAAGTTTACAACAAAAGAACTATGTGTTTTGAGGAAAGTGTACATGTAATTTTCGATGAAACTAATGTGCTTAACGCTGAATTGCAGGATGATGATGACTTTGAGATTGGATTTGTAAGAGATGATCCACCTGAATTAGAGGAGGAGCATTCATCGTTGGAAGGAACAGGTGCAGAACAGTCCACGAATTCAGGGGAAATGAATAGAACACAGAACTGTCTAGTCGTGAAAAATCACCAAGTTCAGGCATCTCTGAACAGACAGCTGCACCATCTAATGAGACAAATCAGGCCTCCAGTAGCTCAGATACGTCGAGAAAGACGAATACAGATGTTAAGCAGAATTAAACAGAATCCAGTGATGTTCAGTTTACAGATGCGTATGTCGAGCAGAATTCAGTACTGTTCAATCTACACCAGAAACAGAAACATTTGTTCCTCGACGTTGGAAGCATCAAAGTTCACATCCAATGGATAACATTCTGACTGACATCCATGAGGGAGTCAAAACTAGATCATCATTAAGAAATTTTTGTGCTCATTATTCATTCTTATCAGAATTAGAACCTTCTAATATTAATGATGCTATATCTAATCCTAATTGGGTTATTGCTATGCAGGAGGAGTTTAATCAATTATAACGAAGCAAGGTGTGGCAATTGGAACCACGTCCAAGAGATCGTTCCGTCATAGGAACGAAATGGGTATTTTGAAACAAATTGGATGATGCAGGTGTGATTGTGAGAAACAAGGCTAGACTTGTAGTGAAAGGATACAATCAACAGGAAGGGATCGATTACGATGAAACCTTTGCACCAGTGGCAAGACTAGAAGCCATTCGTCTCCTTATTGCTTTTGCCGCTCATATAGGTTTCAAACTCTTTCAAATGGATGTTAAGACCGCGTTTTTTAATGGCTATTTGCAAGAGGAAGTATATGTTGAACAACCTCCCGGTTTTTTAGATAGTAATTTTCCTAATCATGTTTATAAATTAGATAAGGCACTTTATGGTCTTCAACAATCACCTAGGTCTTGGTATGATAGACTATCAAAGTTCCTTATTAACAAACCAATTAAGAAAAATTGTCCTAACAAAACACAGCGGAAGATTAAAGACTATGATATGTGATGACTCCATTCCCAGCTAGATCCCGCGCGTACTCCAAAGAAATACTTGCTAATCAACTGCTCACCATCCCCGAATGGATCACCACAGTTTTTAAAACATTTAAATGGGGTCAGTTAATGCATAAAAAAAATAAGAAATCAACGACAACAAATGACAAAATCACATTCCTCCAACTCCATCTCATCACCAATCCTCTGACTACACACTAAAGTGTGTAGCCCACCCAAAATACCCATCGCAACAAATATTCCTCGCCGCCGGTGGGGACCACAACCGTATAACCTAAGCCCCGCTCAACACCATACAGCAAATATCTCATGTTCATTATTGTGCACATCCCTCTTGTGATGGGAACCACAAGGGGCGAATCAAGCGCGTGAAGCCACTCCCGCAAGTGACTCCACTCAGCGGAGGGCGCACCTCGTAAACCATAGACAAACAAACAACCAATCCACAATACCAATGTAAACATGCCTATTCCAATTAACGATAACAATAATCATGCCAATCAAACAGTCATGCCATCCTATATTATTTACACAGTCAATTGAGTCGGGAAAACCAACCTGAGACGAAATCACTAATAATCAACGTAGCAGATCAAAAACCTTCCTCTACGAAATCACCTCCTATAATCAAAATCACAAAATCACAAATCTATCACATAATACTCCCAAAAAACCCAAATCATCCAATTAGGGTTTAAATAATTTTAACTATAAGACATACAACAATATAGAAATCTTACCCACAATACGATGATCACAAAGGTATGACGATCTCAGAAATCCGACAACCCTAGCCTTGATTTGATAGCAAAGAGAGAAGAGGATTGAAGGCCGCTTTGTTTTTCTTTTGTAAAAGGTTTAGAAAATAAGAGTAAAAGTAAAAGAAATTGGCGAAATCACTTCAAATACCTCTTCATGCATTACTATCAAACCCGACATAAAAACCATAAAACATGACTTACTCGATCGAGTAACTAACGTACTCGAACGAGTAGGGGCAACTCGATCGAGTACGTTAGTTACTCGATCGAGTAACTACGAAACAGAATGCACTCCAGAATGCTTTAAAGACTTACTCGACAGAGTAAGGCCTACTCGACAGAGTACCCAACCGCTCGAATATCTGAGGTATTATAGTCTTCCCTCCTTAAAAACGAACTTCGTCCCCGAAGTTCAAACCCAACCTATAAAACATATACACCTAACACTAACTCCACCAACTATGCCTACCCCCACAAGGCGGCTCACGATATCGTATCAACTATAGCATAGTCTCTAGACACTAACTACATAATACTACCTCCACAACTGCCGCTAACTCCATCTCACTAACATATTATCCACTAGCAAATCCTATATTAAGATAATCCACTAAGCGAGATCAACCACCGAACGGAATGTTATATTCTACCACCATTAAAATGAACTTCGTCCTCAAAGTTGACTAACACTCATAAACATCATACTACTGCAAGCACTGCCATGACCTTTAATAATATCAACCACAACATAAATCCATCCTTTATTCTACACTAAAGCTCAAACTTCCAAATATACCGCAACATGTACAACCATCAAACTCTCTTTGTCGCATCCTACTCCTCTTAAGATAAATGTTACGTCCTCGTAACCCACTAATACTAGATCCTTTGCTATACTTCCCATAATCTTCATCACCACCGCATGTCAACGATAACCGACTATAACCTCAACACCTACAACCATTTCTATATCCAGGGTTCTCTTTCTCTAACAGTTCTCATATCTAAAATAATTCTGCACTCCATCTAACCTATACCATGAAATCCTCAGCATAACCACTACTCCAACTCTTCAACATTACGGCAAAATGACATACTTCTTCATATATGCACTTATCTCCATGATCATAACTCACGATCCACAATTGTTACACACACTCACATTAGCTTCTCAAGTTCTTTTCTTTTATTATCGCAAATCTCACCCATAACTTAACATTAAACTTAGTCCCAACACTCCGTACTTAGAGTCCCAAAAAAAAGGTTATAAACTACCTGTAGTTTCCAGTCCAGCACAACACATGTTTCAACAAATCACTTGTCATTACTATGTCAACGAATGCCTCCTCTAAAACAAAATCAAAAGTACTCCAACAACCTCTCACAACTGTGTCCCATCAACAGAACATCATTATACTACGACAACAATGAACACAAGAGCAACTCTTTTACACATCATACTCTACCCTCACTCCCAAGTCGAAACTAGTTAGAAACATCAATAAACAAACAACAAACTACATGTCCAAACCGAAACTCACAGACAACATTAGTAAACAAAACAACAATCTATATAACTCGTATATACTTTCGAAAGTTCATCATATAAGTGTCCCACCTACTTCACCACAACCGATGACGGTATCACAACACCACCACCAACAGCCGCACCGCAGCGCGAAAGTACCCGCATCACACCATGAAGTACCGTGCCCAGATCGCCACCCGAGGCACAGAAACCACATCGATAGTCATCGCAACTTATACAATCCCATAAACACTGAGTCAGTATAACTTGCTTGACAATAAAACTTCCTTAAAACCGCTTACTAGATCACAATGCAATGTATTACACGGAATAAACAGATAACAACTTTATGACTATCACACTATACCACTACTCGTAAGGTCAGAACCTCCCACAAACACTTACACATATCATAGACCTGTAATGGCATATAACTAGTCAATCCTGATCACGTAAGTTACCACTTGATAAAGGTATCTCTCGCCTAAGCTTAACTCGAATGCCCTTCATAGCATATTCTCCCATTCGCATAACTATCACCTCCCGACAAAAGTACCAATATCATTAATACTACTTACTAGCAAAAGCCTCTTATATCCTAATCTTATTCTCCCTTACAACCATACATACCAATCTGGCCTCCACAAAATCCACCTCTATAGGACGGCTATCTTCTCTATTTAACGTCATCCTTAACTACTAGTGATAACATCACGACACCACCATCTCTCGTATAACAAATCTCTTACGCTCACCTCTAAACATAACAATTCATTTCTATTTCGGTTAACATCCTAATTAACAAACAACAAATCCGTCAACAAAATTTACCTCAGCGTTCATTCCAATTCTGTCATTAATTGTATCGTCACCTAACTCACCACCAAAATCTCATATCGTGGAAATACACTACCAACTTTTTACTCTCCCTTAATTCCTCGAAATTCATGATTAGCCTGTCGTCCTGAAATTTCTATATAACCATTAACTCACACCCTCATGATAGTATCATACATCTCGACGATTCCTTACTTCCATATCGCATTACGCCGATCAACATTCTCTTAGTTTACTCCCCTCATTCTTTTCCCATTACACTCTACAAAATCAATAAACAATTCAACTCCTTATTCCTAATACCTAACTCTTTCGTGCTCCGGCTACTTTCTCATTGATCCAAAACTAAAATTCCATTAATTCATATCAGTACCTTCTCACTCTTTCTTACCATGGATTCTCTCTCATCATGCTACTCACTCACACTTGCCACCAATCATGCCACACAATAAACGTTTACTCTTCAATTAATTGCATCACCATTTTATATCTCTAGGAACAAAAATTCATTTCATACCGTTAATTGCCTAAGGAAATTAGACACTAGGCTCACCTCTTGATAATCCAAATTCCCAAACTCGACCACTATATACACATCGCGGCATAACTCGATCTAAACTCAGTATACACCATTCATTTCCATACCTCTATAACGACCTTCCATCACATATATCCTTAACCAACCCAGTTATCACTATCTACCTCCATAAATCCTTAAACATCCCAAGTTACCACCATTCGCATCCCTCATTTAAATATTTTTATTCTCACGTTCCTTAAGCTTACATCACCCCTTGCCCAGATACACTTACCTTTACATTACTCAAACTCGTGATTATATAACTCACCATATCTCATAAAGCAAACTCCCTATCTCGATAAGCTCATCAATCTTCCCTTTCCTTTTTCTACTATCCATCACAACTACATATAACCCATCTCCTCCCCACCAAAATCATACTCATCATATGGTATTACTCCTTACAGCATAAGATTTGTAAACTTATGCATTAGGACCAACACATATGTAATACAATGTATACAAAAGCAAAAGAACAAATTAGAAATAAATATGATATGTGACGAGGTCAAAAGATAAATATATGACCAAATTAGGGGTTACAAGATCGAGTACAGCCTACTCGATCGAGTAGGTGAAGATTAGAAGCACGCATAATATATTATCAGGGCTACTCGATCGAGTACGGGGTACTTGGTCGAGTACAAAGAGGTGTACTCGATCGAGTACCCTACGCAGTTCTCAGCACTATCCAATTTTCGTAAAGTTGTTGTATCTCACTCGTTTCTTGGTCGTTTTGGGCGTGTGACCTATCGATAGAATCTTAAAAGAACAAGATATCACCTCTAAGTAGAATCACATCAATATCATGTATGCATCTCAAGTTATAACAGTTTAAAGACAACTTCTCTTTAATCGGACAACATAACTACTTGATGTTTTCTTTCAAACAACTTAAACAACAACAAAGGAAACAAAAGAAACTCGATACTCATAAAATCAGTATCCCTAGCCACATGTTACTATTTACAAAAGCCAAACAATATCATCCATCATGCTTATATAATATTCAACTTATCAATCATGTACTATCCGCATGCTTGCTTAGTATAACTTCAACACATATTAACATATATATACATACCATCATATCCTTCTGACATCACAAGCTACTAATATAACAAACATTACTTACTTCTTCTTTTCCAACCAATTCATCCATTTCAACCACACACTTCATTCAACATATGCATATGAAACAACAATAAACAAGTAGCGACCCATGACACCCCATAGTGACCGGCTCAAAGTTGCAAGAGCAAGTTCACGACTTTAGGGCGTCCCCCAAGCCTTTTCATTAGCTCCTAACAACTTCTACCCGAGTTTATTATAATTAGACTCTCTAGGTTCATTAAGTTCATTGGTTAGATCTTCCAAAATTGTCGCTCTGATAGCACTTTGTAACACCCCCATACACCAAAGTGCCTTACTAAGACCACCCTAGCACATGGAGATGCTACCATCTCGGTTACCCGAGGCATAGTAATCAAAAGAGACCATAAAGAAACGTATTTTAAGTATAAAGTTTAATGTGCGTACATGAAGACCAAAACTGAATTAAGAAATACAACTTTTCTCAAAAGTGCATACCAATTAAGAAAAATTGTCTTGACAAAACACAGTGGAAGACTAAAGACTCTGATAAGTGATGACTCCATTCCTAGCTAGATCCTGCGCGTACTCCAAAGAAATACCTATTAATCAACTGCTCACCATCCCCGAATGGATCACCATAGTTTTTAAAACATTTAGACAGGGTTAGTTACTGCATAAACAAAATAAGAAATCAACGACAACCAATTACACAATCACATTCCTCCAACTCCATCTCATCACCAATCATCTGACTACACACTAAAGTGTGTAGCCCTGCCAGAATACCCATCGCAACAGATATTCCTCGCCGTCAGTGGGGGACCGCAGCCGTACCACCTAAACCCCGCTCAACACCATAGAGCGAATAACCCATGTTCATTAATGTGCACATCCCCCTTGTGACAGGAACCACATGGGGCGAATCAAGGGCGTGAAGCCACTCCCGCAAGTAACTCCACTCAGCCGAGGGCGCACCTCCCAAACGACAGACAAACAAACAACCAGTCCACCATATCAATGTAAACATGCCAATTCCAATTAACGATAAAAATAATCATGCCAATCATGCCACCTTATATTATTTACGCAGTCAACTGAGTAGGGAAACCCTGCCTGAGACGGAGTCACCAACAATCAACGCAGTAGATCAAAAACCTCCCTCTACGAAATCACCTCCTATAATTAAAATCACATAATAACAAATCTATCACATAATACTCCCAAAACCCTAAAATCACCCAATTAGATTTTAACCAACTTTAACTATAAAAGATAACAACAATATAGAAATCTTACCCACAATATGATGATCCCAAAGGTATGACGATCTCAGAAATCTGAAAACCCTAGCCTTGATTTGATAGCAAAGAGAAAAGAGGATTGAAGATCGCTTTGTTTTTCTTTTGTAAAAGGTTTTGAATATTTGAGCAAATGTAAAAAAAAATGTTGAAATCACTTTAAATACCTCTTCACGCTTTACTATCAAAACCGGCCGAAAAACCGTAAAACACGACTTACTCGATCGAGTAACCAATGTACTCGATCGAGCACCAGCTACTCGATCGAGTTGCCCCTACTCGATCGAGTAACTACGAAACAGAACGCACTCCAGAATGCGTTAAAGACTTACTCGACAGAGTAAGGCCTACTCGATAGAGTACCCAACAACTCAAATATCTGAGGTATTACACCAATATTGGCGAAACACCTCAAATTAATAAATAAAGCTAATTAACATTACCCTAACTAAAAGGATAAACTTTTAAGATAGTAAGAATTTGAGTCTACCTATATATGTTACATTAATCATAAGAAGTCGTTGAAATTCTCAATATACAATGTGAAGATAAGATATATCTATCCTTGAGAGTTGTATTTGAGTTGGGAAGGGATTGTTGGTGCCAACTATAAAAAGTAGTTCTGGTCAATACTATAGAGATTCTCAATTCCTATACTTCGTTTTTATTATGTAGTTGCCTCTAGCTATTTTAACAACTTTTTCCCTTTTATTTCTTATGATACAGTTTGATCGTATGCATGCTAGTTTTTTTTTTATTAAACGCTTAATGGTATAATATTTACTAATGATGACTTCCGTTATTTTTCAGGTCAAGAATACCTGATGCGCAACATTATGAAAGATTGTCACTTGCCTTTGACAAAACGTATGTGATATCGAGACCATCATCACATGCGTTTGATACCATGTAAGTGATTTTGAGTTTTTTTCCTATGCATGATGAATTTACCTAAACAATGAAAATATAGTCCGAATTCGTTAAAGTTGGCTGTTTTGATCATGCTCCCGTATTGTGCAATGTCTAAAAATTAAATGATTTCCGAAATTGGAGAGGTTGTATATATAGGTTTAATTAGAGTTATAAACTACGATTATTATTGTTGCACCTATTTTATTGATGATGACAAGTCCTTCACTTTTGTGTATCCCTCTAAATTAATGGTGTGACTAGACGTGTGTATGACAGGTCCAAAAGCATTCCATATTTGCTCGGAAAAAAAGACGGATAAAGCTTGGACCGAGTCTTAATTCGTGTCTAGAAAAATTGTAAGAATATATATCTTGTGCTTATTCTTATTCGATCCAATATATAATCACGGCTTATCTTTTGGACATTTTCCAAGATAAAATATTTTTGCTAAATAATTGTTTTAAAAAAAAACTCATTCCATTGGAACTTCCAAAATCTGCTCTAAATAATATTATAACTTTTTTGAGGAGTTTGTGTCTTTGAAGGCAACTAAATTATCAAGAGTCTAAGATTTCGTATAAAGTTGGTTGCTTGATTGAAAAGATTTAATTTGGTCAATATTTGAAAATATATAAGACGAACAAATCTTTGTTGCAAAGATATACAACACATACGGAGAGTTTAATAAAGTCCAAAAGAATTTTTATGCAAAGTCAACTTTATCAAACTGGTTTTTAAATCGTCTTTTGCAAATTTGGTGAAAGCATTCCTTTCTGTTTTTTTTGTAAAGTTTATTTCAAAAGCCGTGAGTTTTGGATTGTTCTTGAGTACACAAGTTCTTATATTCATAAGGATAGTTTGTTCTCCATTGTTCCAATTGTTGAACCATATAAGGAGACAATTTGTGTTGTAGTTTTCACTTTTTGTGTGATAGAGTTTTTGGGGTACGGGGTTGTACTCGAGTCGCACGATCGGGGTTGATCGTGGGGGTTTTCTTTGTAATTGAGTTTGGTTATAAAGGAAATAATAATAAGAGAGAGGGTGGACGTAGACCTTTAGAGAGTAGGCCGAACCACATTAAAAATTGTTGTGTCTCTTGCTTTCTTTTATTTCGTTTGCCTTTGATTTTATTTGTTTTTCCTTTTTGATTCACGTATTCACTCGAACGAACAATACAGCACAACTCTGATTGTTTGAACAGTCACCGAGGCTGTTCAATTAGCCTGTGTATTGTTTCAGAAGGAAATTCGTGAACGACCTAGTGCTTTAATTTCGCTTTAATTTTTAAAAGGGTTCTTAATTCACCCCCTCCCCCTCTTAAGTACCGAATCGATAAACTCAACAATAGGCATCAGAGCCTCGTGCTCTTGATTGCCTTATCGCAAAGAGTTTGATCCTTCTGAGTTTATCAGTTTTTCTTTTTTTTTCCCAATGAATTCCAAATCTGTCAAATGCCCTGTCTTTGATGGCACGGACAATGGCTGGTGGAAAAATCGTATGATGCATTTCATACAAGGAACAGATTACGAATATTGGGTAATCATCGAAAATGGTCCCCTGGCTATCACTACCACCGATGCCAATGGTGCGTCTAGTGTAAAAGAGCCCAAGGACTACACATCTGATGATTACAAAAAAGCAGAGAAGAATGCTAGGGCTATATCACTCCTGCAATCCGGAATTGGTGAATCAGAAATAAGTCGAATTGCAGGATGTAAAACGGCTAAAAAAATTTGGGACAGTTTATCACTAGCCTAGGAGGGGACCGTGCAATTAAAGAAACAACGTATTGATCTCTTAATGCAACAATATGAAAACTTTAAAATGCACGAGGATGAACCCATAAAAAGCATGTCTTCACGTTTTTCAAGTATAACTAACGAATTTTCAAATCTTGGTAGACAATTTGAAACTGAGGACATTGTCCACAAAATTTTAAGAAGTCTTACCAGGAAATGGCGACAAAAAGTCACGGCCATTGAAGAGTGTAGAGATTTAGCCACTCTTACCTATGAAGCTTTAATGGGATCTCTTATGGCACATGAAATAACACTTGAAAATGATGCCAAACAGAAACCCAAAGCTAAGGGTCTGGCCTTGAATGCCATCTTAAGTGATAATGAAGTGATCTTGAGGAGGAAGTTGCCTTGCTGTCTAAAAGAATTGCCAAAATAATTAGAAAGCAAAATCAAGGAAAGTTCAAAAGTTATAAACCAAAGAAATTTGTTTCTTCGTCTTCCTCATCTCATTCTATATCTAGAATGGGATGTTTCAAATGCGGTGAACGGGATCATCAGATTCGAAATTGCCCTCAATGGGAAGAAGAACAAGCTAAGGATAAACGTGAAAAGTCTAAGCAGGAGTACAAACGTGCAATGATAGCTGCTGTATGGGGTGAGTCCGATTCAGAGGGCGAGGAACCTTCTAAAAATGAGAAAGATGAGAAATTCTGCCTACGGTCTACCTACAAGCCTAGATCTCAACGAAAAAGGGATGACGACTCTCTAAGGTGTCTCATGGCTTACTCTGATGCATCGGATAGCAAATCCGAAGACGAGGTAAATCTCTCAAATCTCAAAATTAAGATTAGATTTTTTTCTAAAGAAAACTTGTAAGACTGCTTGATGAGACCTTGGATACTAGTTACGAACAAAACAAGCGTCTTGAGGCTATGCAATCTGAAATTGAAAGTATTGCGGAGGAGAATATAGAGTTAAGACGAAATCTGAAGCACATACAGAAACAAACAGCCGGCCAGAATGTTCAATCTGAACTCACTGCTGAAAACGAGTCTCTTGTTAATAAAATCCACGTCTTAACAAATGAACTAGATGAGATTAAAAAATTGCATCTTACTAGTTCAACCTCTTATTCTGAAATTTGTTCCAAGTTTGATAGACTTAATAACGATTATAATTCACTCCTTGCTAAGAATAAAAAGTTGCTCGTAGTAGTCAACAATCTTAAAACTGATTTAAGTAATGTGAGAAATGTAGTTGCTAAATGGGAAGGTAGTACAATAGTCCTTGATTTTCTAGTCAATAAATCTAAGAACAACAATAAACTTGGATTAGGCTATGACTCACGTTCTGATTTCAGGCAGAGCGGTTCTTTGTATCGTACTCTTTGGATCCCTGAACAGAAAGTAAACATACCTCCCGACTGTTCAATTCAGACTGACGCCAGTACTGTCGAGATTAATAGACCTAAACCCATTGAGAGAGATTTTCGCACGCATAAGTACGTGGGTCTACCTGAATACATTCTTTGCAAATTTTGTGGACATACAGGCCACGTATTTAATGCTTGTAAAAAACGCTTAGGTCATTTGGAACGTAACATAAGAGTTGTTAAGAAAATGTGGATTAGAAAAGATGTTTTAGATACCGTTCGTCATAAGAAGGGACCCAAGCTTGTTTGGGTTCCTAAATCATCTAACTAATTCTCTTTTGCGGGGCCATATGAGAGGAGGCAGTCGTTGGTATCTTGATAACGGATGTTCACGACACATGACAGGTAATAGAAATTAATTCCTCTCATTATCGGCCTACGATGGTGGAAATGTGACATTTGGAGACAACAAAAAAAGGTGAAGTAATTGGTATTGGCAAAGTCGGTAAGTCTCTTTCACATTCCATTGATGATGTGCTACTTGTAAAGGGTCTCAAAAACAATTTTATTAGTATTTCTTAAATTATGTGACAAAGGAAATAAAGTCGAGTTTCATGCAAATCTTTGTTATGTAATCAAAGAAAGTACTAATAAATTGTTCTTCAAGGTAAGAGAGTTAATAACATCTATGTGGCTGACTTAGGAAGCATGTTGGAGCTAGTGTCCTCCACAGTTAGTGTGATAACGTGTATAAATCTCTTATAGGTTCACAGGGTATACTTAGTATTTTATCAGTTGATTAACGTGTACTAATAACGGCTGGCTTGCTAGAAGTTTGACGTTATTATCATACTGATGGCGGTGATCAACTGGTCCCTAAAAGTCACACCTTAGGATGTGTTTGAGAGATGTGATTATATGAAAATATAATCACATTGATGCCTTATATGACTAAATGGTTAGTCCATGTATTTGACTAAAAGGTTAGTCAATGTGATGATGAGTCGATTATTTAATACAATTAAATAATATCAGCTCAGGCGAATTAATTGTTAATTCATAAATTGAATATAAACTGTTATATTTAATTAATGTATATAATGTTAGCTTAAACGAATTAAGATGTTAATTCGTAATTAAACATAAACGGTTATATTTAATTAGCAAATTATAAATATGTTATATTTATAGTTAATATATATATTATACGAAATTGTCATAATAAATGTTGACAGGCCGGTATTAATAAATTGACTACAAACTGCTGTGTGTGAACTTATTATTAAATGACGACATAAATGACAATTGATAAATATACACATTTTATACAAATTGATAACAACCTAAAATAAGAAGATTTTCTCCTTATTTTTGGTTGTGGGTCACACGATTTAAGGAAGAAAAAAAGGAGAAAAATATCTTCCTAATTCTCTCCTTTTTGGACGGTTAAAAGAGGGAGATGGGAATCATTTTTCTCTCTTAATTTTTAACCTAATACTCTCATCAAAACCCTAAAAAAAACCTACTCTAAAATTATTAGAAATTAGGGTTTTCTTTCTAGCAAGAAAGAGGCATTTCTCGGAGCATCTTGGGTGCAACGATTAGGAGAATATCGATCTCGATATTTGTTCTTAGGCCAAATTGCTAGGACCTAAGGTTAATTTTAATCTCTATTGTTTTGTTTATGCAATTTCGTTTATGACTCGCAATTTCATATTTCATAATTTCGTTATAATCCGAATTTTCTTGATAAGATATACCGATATTTCACACAAGTGGTATCAGAGCATAGGCCACGAAATTATTTTATATGATTTTCATAAATGAAACAAACAAAAAAACAAACAATTTTGGCCGCACCTTTTTTTGCTGCCGAGATGATTTTTTTTTTTTTGATGCTTTGTTTCCATTTTGATTTTTTGATATTGTTGTTTTAATATGTTAAGATGATAATATGATAAATTTGTAGATGTTTTGATTTGATAAAAATTAAATTGAAATGTAAATGGAAATTGTTTTGATTGTTGATGTTCATTTGTTTTGCTATATAGTTTTGCCATACATGATGTTAAATTGTTGTTTAAGAATCATGATTCATTAAATTTAATAATGTTCAAATCAATTGTGATGAATCAAATATTCAGATAATCGATTTAATCATAATTTAGATATTCATTTTAAGAGGTTAAATTGAATCATCTAGTTTGAATTTATGTTTAAATTAAAAGATGATGATTATGCCAATCTTGTTATAGTAGAAACATTAAACAAATTGTTCACATAAAAATGTTTTTTTTTTTTTGAGATAAGGAAAAAAAAAACATGTTTTCGTTTTTAGGGAACAATGCCGAGAGCATTTATAAAAAAAAAAAAGAAAAAGAAAAAAAAATGTTTTTTTTTTGTTTTTGAGGTATGCCGAGAGCAATAAAAAAACTATTTTTTTGTGTTTTGGCCAATAATTATTATACATTAAATCTATAATGTATGATTGTTAGTTGTGAAAAAGTTCACAAATTTTTAGATACCCAATTATTTTAAAGTGGTTTAAAATAATGTTGGATTAATTCATATTACAAGTTAATGTGTATTAAAATTGGAATTATTGTGAGTAATTGAGGAATTGTCACATAATTTTGATTATTTTAAAATAGGTGGTTTGGATAAATTACTCTACATAATTAAGGAATTATGTCTTGAATGATTAATTTATAGTTGATGCATTTTATTTAAGTTGTATGAATTGTTGAATGGTTTATTTACGTATTTTTGCAATCGGTTGTAATTTTGTATTACCTAGTGTGGCCTTAGTTGATTATGTTTTCGTAATGATGGAAACATAATCTTGATGTAATTTTGAGATCTCGAATCTCCTTTGGTTTTCTTTAGTATTATATTTTTTAAATTAGAATGTAAATAAATTTATTTTGTAATTTATTATTTGTAATTTTGAGAAGACTAAAGATGGAGATTGGATTGCTCACTCCCGCTACATGGACCAAGATGTAACATCAAGACAAGCTTCTTGGGTCCTAGGAAGGATTCCAAAATTGTATTTATGTTCATTTTGGTAGATAGGCCACACTAGGACTTTATTATTGTTTTACGTTTTTCCATTCTTGTTGCTTTTCTTCACATGATAGTTAGTGCATCATATTCCGCCTAAACCAAACCACCTACTTATATGCATGAAAATTGACTCATATAGTTTGGATGTTAGTTATCATGGACATAAACATGTCACACAATTTTAGCCATCATCTTAGTTTATTCGTTCTCGCATGCTAGATATTAGTTCACTTAAAATGAATTAAAATAAAGTTGATGGGATCTTCCTCAAAAACTAAAATTGAGACTAGTCTTTATAGGCCAAACAACTATGAATCCCTTCTTCGTCGGTAGGCATATAGGACCTTACTCTCCATGTGCCCCTTCTACGTTGGGTAAGTAGTTTTTGTTGACTTATTTTACCTCAACATTATAATCCGAAGAGTTTCTCGTGATTATGATGGACTATAGATAGAATTTACAGAAATTTATCAACCATGAATTCTAAAAGTAGAATTAGCCAAGAGGTTGGCTTATCAATTTACAGATAATTGAGTCTTGGGATCATTTATATAATTTTTGAGGGAGGTCAATTGTATAAATGCTTGAGTCTTCGCATTATAAAAGTTTTTGCATTAGACTTAAATCATAACGATGAGTATGCTTATTATATTTTTCTTCTTCTTTTCGCAGTGTAGAATTCGTTTTATATTGATAATACTGCTTACAACAAATGACTGGAAACAATGATATCCATATGTCAAGTGCCACACTTGCACGCGAGTCCTGGCTCAAAACTTTCATGGACCACATGAATCAGTCCACACGACTGAAAAATGACGGGTCCAACTTTGCGGACTGGGAGGCATTATTACGGAATGTTGCCATTGCTGACGGTAAGTTCAAGTACTTAACTGAGCCAATACCGCCAAACCCAGGCCCCAATGCAAGAGCTAACGAGTCACTTGCTTATAGTGACTTCGTCATGGAAGCGGGTGCGATAAAGAACGTACTCATTTTTGCAATGGAAACCAATTTGCAAAGACGCTTCATTGCCCAAGGTGCAAACAATATTTTCACCACGCTCACTAATGGGTTCTCAAAAGCACCGAGAATCGTTACTTATGAGCATACTTGTCGCTTCTTTGATGCGAAACTCCAGAAGGGCCAATCGGTTAGCCCACACATTCTTAACATTATTAAGAATGTCGAGAAACTAGAGGCACTTGATTGCAAAATCAGTGAGAGGATAGTCATTGACCGTATGCTTCATTCACTTCATGATGGTTTTGCGCTCTTCAGGGCAAATTACTACATGAATGACATGAAGAAAAGTCCTCATGAGCTACACTCACTTCTCGTACAGACCGAGAAAGATATGAAATGGAGTGGGAGCATGAAGCAAGATGTTCTCATGATTTCCAACAAGAATAAGGGTAAGGGCAAAGCTCACGGCAACCTAACTGTAGGAAAGCCAAAGTTTAAGAAGTCGGGAAACGGTAAGAGTGGGCCTGGTGAGACTAGTGGCTCACAAGGCAATGAAAAGAGCAAGGGCGGTAACGTTGAGTGCCACCATTGTCACAAGACTGGGCATTGGAGGAGGAACTGTCCCGTGTACCGTGAGGACATAAAAGCAGGCCGCGTCACTCATGTTGGTATGTCATCTTATATTTATATGATTGAGATTAACCATGCAAGTTTCGGAACTTGGGTACTTGATACCGGTTGTGGTTCTCATATGTGTAATCATTTGCAGGGCCTAAAAAACATCACACCCCTCGCGATGTGGACCTGCGAGTCGGGAATGGAGCAAGAGTTGCTGCAGTCTCAAAGGGAACATACGTAATCCAGCTCCCAAGTGGTTTTGAGTTATATTTATATAACTTTTACTATGTACCCAGTTTATCTAAGAATATTATTTCTGTTTCCGTATTTGATAAAGACGGTTTTTCATTTTCAATAAAGAAAAATAGTTGTATTTTCTCTTTTAATGAAATGGTTTATGGCAAAGTAGTTTCCATGAATGGAATTTATATCTTAGATCAAACCACAAAGATATTACATGTGAATAATAAGAAATTAAAGGTTGGTGACAAAGATCAAACTTATCTATGGCATTGTCGAATGGGACACATAAATGAAAAACGTGTAAAGAAACTCATTGAGAGTGGGACTATCTCCACATTTGATTTCTCATCATTTGGCACGTGTGAATCATGTCTTATCGGCAAAATGACTCGAATTTCCTTCAAAGGTGTTGGAATGCGCGCTAATGACCTATTAGGACTCATACATACTGATGTATGTGGACCTATGTCAATCACCGCAAGAGACGGCTATAGATATTTTATCACTTTCACGGATGATTTGAGTAGATACGGATATGTCTACTTAATGAAGCATAAAAGTGAGTCTTTTGAAAAATTCAAAGAATACCAGAATAAGGTTGAGAACCAATTGGGAAGAAAGGTTAAAGCACTCCATTCAGATCATGGTGGTGAATATCTTTCAAATGAGTTTGATCAACACCGTAAAGACTGTGGAATAGTTTTACAGTTAACTCCACCTGGAACACCTCAATTAAATGGTGTGTCCGAACGGAGAAATTGAACACTACTTGATATGGTTCGATCCATGATGAGTCACACGGTAGTACCTGATTCATTATGGGATTTTGTACTTTTGTCAGCTGCTCTTATACTTAACCGAAGTCCGTCTAAAGCTGTCGACAAGACTCTGTATGAAATATGGAAGGGAACGGTCCATAACTTGTCCTTTATTCGGGTTTGGGGCTGCGAGGCTTATGACAAGTGGAGACACGAGGATAAGCTCGGACCACGATCGGTCAAGACATACTTTATTGGTTATCCAAAAGGAATGTTTGGTCATTACTTCTATTCGCTTACCGAACATCGAGTTTTTGTTGCGGCTAGTGCAAAGTTCATAGAGAAAGAATTTCTCGAGAACAAGTAAAGTAATAGAACCTTCGAGCTGTCGGAGATTCAAGAACCAACAACCGAGGAACAGATGGAGGAAAATGTTCCTTCAACTAATGATACGGTTAACATTCCTCAGGAACCTAGGAGGTCGGGTAGAGTCTCTAATCCTCCAGACATATACATTGGTATGGTCGAGGAAAATGACGTTTTGCTCCTAGAGAGTAATGAACCCACTACCTATAAAGGTGCCATGACCTGTTCCGACTCTAAGCTATGGCTTGGAGCCATGCGATCCGAGATGGACTCCATGTATGAGAATGACGTATGGGATCTTGTTGATTTACCTAACAAGGTACGACCTCTTCAGTGCAAATGGCTTTACAAAATAAAGCATTCTGTAGAAGGGAAACCAGATACCTATAAAGCACGACTAGTGGCAAAAGGTTTCACTCAAGTGCACGGATTGCATTATGATGAAATCTTTGCACCCGTAGTTATGCTGCATTCCATTCGGATAATCTTAGCGATTGCCGTTTTTCATGACTATGAAATTTGGCAGATGGATGTGAAAACCTCCTTCTTAAACGGTTATTTGGAGGAGGAATTGTACATGGTACAACCCGAAGGTTTCATAGATCCTGAAAATCCTAAGAAAGTGTGCAAACTTAAACGTTCCATTTATGGACTTAAGCAAGCTTCTCAGATTTGAAATCATCGTTTCGACCAGGTGATAAAAGAGTATGGTTTCACTTGATCGGTCGAGGAACCATGCTTATATGTCATGTCGAGTGGGAGCAAGATTGTTTTCTTGATATTGTATGTCGATGACATACTCTTGATTGGGAATGACATTCCTCTCTTATCTTCGGTAAAAGGATGGTTGAAGAACCATTTCCAGATGAAAGATCTGGGTGAGGCACAACGCATATTGGGAATCCGTATCTATCGAAATAGATCACGACGGATGTTATCACTGAGTCAGGAGTCTTATTTAGATAAGTTTCTTGAAAGGTTCAGCATGACCAAAACCAAGAAGGGGAGACTTCCAATGACTTCTGGGATGCATTTGAGCAAGTCTCAGTCACCCAAGACACCTGAAGGGGTCGAACGCATGAGTCGTGTTCCTTATGCATCAGCCATAGGATCAATCATGTATGCCATGATATGCACACGTCCAGACGTGGCATATGCATTGAGTATGACGAGTCGGTACCAAGGAAATCCAGGTGAAACACACTGGATGGTTGTTAAAAACATCCTTAAGTACCTACGGAGAACTTATGGAGGAGATACTAAGCTATGTGCAATCGGTTACGCAGATGCTAGCTTCCAAACAGGTCGAGATGATTCGAAATCTCAGTCTGGATTCGTCTTTACTCTTAATGGTGTTGCGGTCAGCTGTAAGGGTTCAAAACAGGAAGTTGTAGCAGATTCTACTATCAACTGAAAAGTACTATCGCTTTAGAAGCGAGAAAGGAAGCTATATGGATGCGTCAATTCTTACAAGGACTAACCATAGTTCCTAGTTCGAATGACCCAATCACCATCTATTATGACAATAGAGGTGCCATCTTCCAGGCCAAGGAGCCTAAGTCTAGCAACAAGTCTAGACATGTACATCGGAAGGCTCACCTGGTCCGTGATTACGTGGAGTAAGAGGAGATAGTGATTGACAAGATTGCTTCGGATGACAACATCGTGGATCCTCTCACTAAACCATTGAAATATGATAAGCATGAAGGGCACGTTATTTCCATGGGAATTAAACGTGTTCCTGAGTTGTACTAGTTGCTTATGGATTCGATACTTTTTCATTTTCATATGCTATTTATATCTTCATCGTATTATTTCATATTTTATTTTTCATGTGGATTGTACGACAACATTGAACGCCACAAAGTGAACTGAATTACATTATATTTGTTTTGGTCCGTAATCGCCTACATGAGCTGATAACTCTGGCTATTATATTGTGAAGTTGATTGATGGTGGGTTCAACGAGTCATAAGTCAAACGGTTGGCTGATCGATCACATATGCGAGTTATAACGATACCTCGTAGGACATTGTGACAATGTAATGGAGTCCTAAATGTTTAAAAACATTCGGAGCCAGTTCGTGGATTGGACTTCCATTGTGTTCCTAGAGTCTATTCTTTTGACTATCGACTGTCTCTTGAGATTAAGGCAGTTTTTGGGCGACTTTGGTTTCTTTCTCAAGGTCGACCGTAACAGGAGGCTAAGCAGATTTTTACTGGGTCATTTCATACTGTGCTTATATCTGCAGGATTCGAGTTGAAAAAAATATCCAACCTTTATCAGGTTTAGTCATTTCTCAGGGCCACTCGAGGAGTTGTAACTCAAAATTCATGGCCATGCTCGAATGATGATTCGTTTATCAGTTAAGTTATCTCTAGTCGGGAAAACCACTCTTGATATTGATCACTTGTGAAATACGACCTTTGTGAATAAGGATTTTGCAAATTGTTTTACATTGAGTGGGAGAAATTAAGGATATGAGAATCGGTTATCGCACATACACTGGTGAGGACAAGTGGGAGATTGTTGGAGCTAGTGTCCTCCACAGTTAGTGTGATAACGTGTATAAATCTCTTATAGGTTCACATAGTATACTTAGTATTTTATCAGTTGATTAACGTTTACTAATAACGGTTGGCTTGCAAGAAGTTTGACGTTATTATCATACTGATGGCGGTGATCAACTGGTCCCTAAATGTCACACCTAAAGGATGTGTTTGAGAGATGTGATTATATGAAAATATAATCACATTGATGCCTTATATGACTAAAAGGTTAGTCCATGTATTTGACTAAAAGGTTAGTTAATGTGATGATGAGTCGATTATTTAATACAATTAAATAATATCAGCTGAGACGAATTAATTGTTAATTCGTAAATTGAATATAAACTGTTATATTTAATTAATGTATATAATGTTAGCTTAAACGAATTAAGATGTTAATTCGTAATTAAACATAACGGTTATATTTAATTAACAAATTATAAATATGTTATATTTATAGTTAATGTATATATTATACGAAATTGTCATAATAAATGTTGACAGACCGGTATTAATAAATCGACTACAAACTGTTGTGTGTGGACTTATTAATACATGACGACATAAATGACAATTGATAAATATACACATTTTATACAAATTTATGACAACCTAAAATAAGAATATTTTCTCCTTATTTTTGGTTGTGGGTCACACGATTTAAGGAAGAAAAAAAGGAGAAAAATATCTTCCTAATTCTCTCCTTTTTGGACGGTTAAAAGAGGGAGATGGGAATCATTTTTCTCTCTTAATTTTTAACCTAATACTCTCATCAAAACCCTAAAAAAAACCTACTCTAAAATTATTAGAAATTAGGGTTTTCTTTCTAGCAAGAAAGAGGCATTTCTCGGAGCATCTTGGGTGCAACGATTAGGAGAATATCGATCTCGATATTTGTTCTTAGGCCAAATTTCTAGGACCGAAGGTTAAATTTAATCTCTATTCTTTTGTTTATGCAATTTCGTTTACGACTCGCAATTTCATATTTCATAATTCGTTATAATCCGAATTTTCTTGATGAGATATACCGATATTTCCCACAAAGCATTCCTAGGGAAAGCATTAAATGTTTATCCGTAATGCAAAACGATCCTAATCTATGGCATAAGAGGTTTGGACATGTTAGATTTTCATCTCTAAACAAACTTTACAAACTCGATTTAGTGGAAGGCCTACCTTCTATGAAGTTTGAAATTGACGGAGTTTGTGATGTTTGTGCTCGATGCAAACATGTCCGAAGTTCTTTTATATCTAAAAGGTTCGTTAGCACCACCAAGCCTCTAAAACTCATTCACATGGATTTGTGTGGACCGATGAGGATTAGAAGCCGAGGTGGAAGTCTTTATGTATGTGTTCTAGTGGACGATTATTCACGGTTTGTTTGGACTTTATTTTTACATGCTAAAAGTGAAACCTTTGAAGAATTCCACGTTTTGATTAAGAAACTCCAAAACAAACTTGGTCACAAATTGATCTCCATTAGAACCGACAATGGAAGAGAATTTGAGAGTGATTCGTTTATATCCTTTTGCAGGGAACATGGTATTGATCATAACTTTTCTGCTCCTAGGACACCGTAAAAAAATGGTGTAGTGGAAAGAATGAATAGAACTTTGGAGGACATGACCAGATCCATGTTAGTTTGCAGCGAGTTACCTAGAAACTTTTGGGCCGAAGCTGTGAACACAGCTTGTTATATTCGTAACCGTGTTCCTATTAGATCTATCCATAAGAAAACGCCTTATGAGCTTCTATATGGGCGAAAGCCAAATATTTCACATTTCTGCTGCTTTGGATCAAAATGCTATGTTCATAACAATGGCTAAAATAATTTGGGAAAATTTGATCCAAGAAGCGATGAGGCGGTTTTCATTGGATATTCAAACGAAAGCAAGGCCTATAAAGTTTACAACAAAAAGAACTATGTGTTTTGAGGAAAGTGTACATGTAATTTTCGATGAAACTAATGTGCTTAACGCTGAATTGCAGGATGATGATGACTTTGATGTTGGATTTGTAAGAGATGATCCACCTAAACTAGAGGAGCCTTCTTCGTTGGAAGGAACAGGTGCAGAATAGTCCACGAATTCAGGGGGAAATGAACAGAACACAGAGCTGTTCTGTCGTGAAACATCACCAAGTTCAGGCATCTCTGAACATACAGCTGCACCGTCTAATGAGACAAATCAGGCCTCCAGTAGCTCAGATACGTCGAGAAAGATGAATACAGATGTTGAGCAGAATCAAACAGAATCCATTGATGTTCAGTTTACAAATACGTATGTCGAGCAGAATCGAACAGAATTCAGTACTGTTCAATCTACACCAGAAACAGAAACATTTTTTCCTCGACGTTGGAAGCATCAAAGTTCACATCCAATGGATAACATTCTGACTGACATCCATGAGGGAGTCAAAACTAAATCTTTATTAAGAAATTTTTGTGCTCATTATTCATTCTTAACAGAATTAGAACCTTCTAGTATTAATGAAGCTTTAACTGATCCTGATTGGGTTATTGCTATGCAGGAGGAGCTTAATCAATTTGACTGAAGCAAGGTGTGGCACTTGGAACCACGTCCAAGAGATCGTTCCGTCATAGGAACGAAATGTGTATTTCGAAATAAATTGGATGATGCAGGTGTGAATGTGAGAAACAAGGCTAGACTTGTAGTGCAAGGATACAATCTACAGGAAGGGATCGATTACGGTGAAACCTTTGCACCAGTGGCAAGACTAGAAGCCATTCGTCTCCTTATTGCTTTTGCCGCTCATATGGGTATCAAAATCTTTCAAATGGATGTTAAGACCGTGTTTCATAATGGCTATTTGCAAGAGGAAGTATATGTTGTACAACCTCCCGGTTTTTTAGATAGTAATTTTCCTAATCATGTTTATAAATTAGATAAGGCACTTTATGGTCTTAAACAAGCACCTAGGTCTTGGTATGATAGACTATCAAAGTTCCTTATTGAAAATGGTTTTCAAAGAGGTTCAGTTGACAAAACACTATTTCTAAAACCGGTGAAAGAGGACTTATTAGTTATTCAAATTTATGTAGATGATATCATTTTTGGAGCAACTAATGATGTTTTATGTGCATATTTTTCCAATCTTATGCAATCGGAGTTCGAGATAAGCATGATAGGCGAGCTAGGATTCTTTTTGGGCCTTCAGATAAAGCAAACTACACATGGCATAATGATCCATCAAAGAAAATATATCAAGGAGATGCTAAAGAAATTGGGTATGACTACAGCTAATCCATTTCCTACACCCATGTGTTCTACACTCAAGCTTGACAAAGATGAAAAAGGTAAAAGTGTAGATGAAAAGGTGTATCGAGGTATGATAGGTTCACCTTTATATCTCACGGGGTATTCAGATGCAGATTATGCAGGTTGCTCAGTTGAAAGAAAAAGTACATCTGGTATTGCCACCTTTGTTGGACCGTGTCTTATCTCTTGGGCTTCCAAGAAACAAAATACGGTTGCTCTATCTACTGCTGAGAGTGAATATGTCGCTGCTGCTCAATGTTGTGCTCAAATCCTATGGGTAAGACAACAGCTGCGGGATTACGGTATGATCATTAATTGTGTTCCCATTCTTTGTGATAACACTAGCGCAATTAATATTTCTAAAAATCCCGTTCAGCATTCCAGGACAAAACACATTGACATTCGTCATCATTTTCTCCGTGATAACGTAGAAAAAGGGAACATAAGCTTAAAATTTTGTAAAACAGAAGATAAGTTGTGCGATATTTTTTACTAAACCATTGGCTCGAGAACAATTTGTGAAAATCCGATTAGAATTAGGTCTTTTGAATAGCAACTCGTAGTATCTTTGGTCCTAAAAATTAATACCTCAATGATTGACTAGATTGAAGATGTCGTGATTATGTATCAATAATATTTCTTATGAGATTTTAAGTTGACGTGCATTCTGCTTACTCTAGTCGGTTTCTTTCATATAAACTAGTCATAAGTTGTCTCTCTATGAATTGGTACTGTTTTATGTAATTATGCATTTTGGTTTTGGCAAAAGATAAATAAAGCCTTACCCAACAAGCCCATATGAAAATCATAAATACCCACCTAACTCCCCTCACCCGTCCACAACACACACTCTAAACCCAACCAAAATTCCCTATCCATCTCTCAACCCTAAAACTTCCAAAACACCCCACTTCTTCCGCGGCAGCCATGTCGAAGAAGAAATCCAAAGCCGCTACCAAAAACTCTAAACTTCCTACCTTCATCATACCCGAGAACCCTGTCTCACCGGAATCCACACCCGTTACCTCAACCCAGCCGGAAACAACCACTATACCCACAAAAACTCCACCGAAATCAAAAGCCCCAACAACTCAACCACTCAATCCCTCTGCCACCATATCCACTCATTCTAAAATGATGCATGCAATTGATTTCGCACCGCCAGCTACGGAATTCGAGGAGTCACCATCCCTATCTGAAGAGCCTAAAGCTCCAAATCGTCCCACAAGGCTTAGAAAAGGGGTCCGGATAACTGAACCCGAGGATGGTAATCGGGTTGTTCCCGCGTGTGTGTCCGGGAAAGTTAAAGGGAAGATGGTTTATGGGGATGACGACGGATCTGGGGATGAAGAGTGGACTACTAATCTTTATAAGAGTTTGAAACCTTTGGAGTTGTTGAAAAAGGGAAAAGGGCGGTCTCTTAAAAGAAAGTGCCCGGATTCTCCGGTGTCTGCCGATGATGCTACGGCAGATGGTGCTCCCGTCCAAAAAGCTACACTGCTGTCTGCCATAGATAATGATAAAGTTCTTGACTTTCTTCGGTCTGTGGATATGACTGACACGAATTTCAGTTTGTGTCAAAGATTACTTGCTCATTCTATTCTCCCAAGCCGCTACTACCCGCTTCCATGGTTAGAATCTAAACCTGCCTTTTCTTTTTTTCTTGATCTTCTTAATGCCCAACAGTGGACCTCGATGTTTACCGCACATTCCGTGGTATTTATCCCGTAAATTCTTCAATTTTATCAGTCGGTTGCGGTGAACAACCAGGGTACTCTACTATCAGCTAAAATTAATGGCAGGACCTTTGTCTTAAGAGCCGCTGAGCTTGCCCACTTGTTTAAAATACCTTTTGTTGGCTTTGATATTCTTGCTCAAAATAGCTAGCCGGGGTTGGTTGACTTGGATCCTCTCATGGTGCTTCAATATTTTGACCCTAATGCTACTATCGATGGTCACATTAGCCCTAGTATTCTTGATGCTCCTCATCAATTTCTGTATAATGTTATTCACCGAACCGTCACTCCCCGTCCTCATTCTCGTGGTTATTGCCATATCTCTGATCTGTTGCTTATGGATCATCTTATGATGAAGAAACCCGTCAATCTGGATGTTATTATGTTTCATTATATCTGTGAGGTTGCATCCGAGGTTCAGAAAACAAACAGCAAGAAGGCACGGGAATTGCCCTATGGGATGTGGTTGAGTCATGTGTTTTGGCGGTTGAAACTTCTGTCAGATGATAGTTTCTATGTTGCTTTGGATGATCGTATGGGAGATGGGCTGATGGGCAAATGCGCATTCGGGTTGTTGATGATCAGCTACATGGGTTGCGCAGTAAGGCTTCGAGTTCTGCTGGGTCTAGTATAGGTGGTTTTGGTGCTCTTGGATTGAATATGGATGATCTCTGGGATACCATGGCTGGTGGCTTGGGAATGCTTTTAGACGAATTGGTGGCCATCAGAGAACTCCTTGAGCTCACCGTTATTCCTGACCTCCTCAAACAACTCTTAGTCTGCCTTCCCAAATAGACCTCCCTTGCCCCACCCTTCTTTTGCTTAATTCTTATTGCTGATTATGTATTATTCGTACTTTTCTTAGTGGCCTGTACTTATATCGATGATGTCTTTTGACTGTGTCCGGTAGGTGCACTGACACTTCACTGACCATGAGGCGATGCGTTGACACATTTTGACCGTCCTTCTCCTTTTGATGATGTCAAGAGGGGGAAAGATTTAGGGACCCTAGTGTACATAGCAGCTGCTGATAATATTAGACCTATGCCTATGATGATAATCTCGTTTATGTTCCATGAACCTTGGTTTAGTTATGTCACTGATCGTATTGTTTTCTATCTTTACTGTTATTGTTGTCTTGGTTTTTCTTGAATATTTTTGCAGGAGTATTCCAATATTGAGGGGGAACTTTTTTAGGGACTTGCCATCATCAAAGGGGGAATTTGTTGCACCTATTTTATTGATGATGACAAGTCCTTCACTTTTGTGTATCCCTCTAAATTAATGGTGTGTCTAGAGGTGTGTATGACAGGTCCAAAAGCAATTCATATTTGCTCGGAAAAGAAGACGGATGAAGCTTGGACCGAGTCTTAATTCGTGTCTAGAAAAATTGTAAGAATATATATCTTGTGCTTATTCTTATTCGGTTCAATATATAATCACGGCTTATATTTTGGACAAATTAATTTCGAAGATCAAATATTTTTGCTAAATAACTGTTTTAAAAAAAAAAACTCATTCCGTTGGAACTTCCAAAATCTGCTCTAAATAATATCTTTACTTTTTTGAGGAGTTTGTGTCTTTGAAGGTAACTAAATTATCAAGAGTCAAAGATTTCGTATAAAGTTGGTTGCATGATTGAAAAGATTTGATTTGGTCAATATTTGAAAATATATAAGACGAATAAATCTTTGTTGCAAAGATATACAACACATACGGAGAGTTTAAGAAAGTCCAGAAGAATTTTTATGCAAAGTCAACTTTGTCAAACTGGTTTTTAAATCGTCTTTTGCAAATTTGGTGAAAGCATTCCTTTCTGTTTTATTTGCAAAGTTTATTTCAAAAGCCGTGAGTTTTGGATTGTTCTTGAGTACACAAGTTCTTATATTCATAAGGATAGTTTGTTCTCCATTGTTCCAATTGTTGAACCATATAAGGAGACAATTTGTGTTGTAATTTTCACTTTTTGTGAGAGAGTGTTTTTGGGGTACGGGGTTGTACTCGAGTCGCACGATCGGGGTTGATCGTGGGGGTTTTCTTCGTAATCGAGTTTGGTTATAAAGGAGATAATAATAAGAGAGAGGGTGGACGTAGACCTTTAGAGAGTAGGTCGAACCACGTTAAAAATCATGTGTCTCTTGCTTTCTTTAATTTCGTTTGCCTTTGATTTTTTTTTGTTTTTCCTTTTTGATTCACGTATTCACTCGAACAAACAATACAGCACAACTCTGATTATTTGGACAGTCACCGAGACTTTCAATTAGCATGTGTATTGTTTCAGAAGGAAATTCATGAACGACCTAGTGCTTTAATTTCGCTTTAATTTGTAAAAGGGTACTTAATTCACCCTCTCCCCCTCTTAAATACCGGATCGATAAACTCAACAATTATTTAGTAAAAAAACAACTTCAAATTAAATAATTCACATCATCCTATTATTTTTTGTTTTATTTTTTTAGCTGGATAATAAAAAATGAAGGGTTTATCAAAGTAGTTTGGATTGACGATCATGGAAGTAAAATTTCGACCAATCGTAAAGGTTATGATGGCTAATGGTTCGAACAAGGAATCTTAATTGTCAACTAAGCCGTTTTTTATTCAATGCGATGTCAAAAATAGAATAGTTTAGCTAAAGTTTAGGTTTATCATTTTATAGCTTTTGCTACAAATATATAATTTCAATAATAAGAGATCACATGTATGAGATATGACTACATGTATTTAGAACATATGCCAACATAAGTTTTATATTGGCCCTGTTTGGTAATCAGCAAATTGATATTAGCAGAAGTAGATTGGTCAAGCAGATTATAAATAACAGATTGGATTAACATGTTTGACTAGTATATTTCAATAAGCAGATTTAGTAGAAGTGTTTGGTAATTAGCAAATTTTGGTTAATAGATTGTTGTATCTATGTGTAGATTGTTGACGGATTCATATTTCACAATCTACTAATGTGAATATGCTGGGTAGAGCAGCATATTGGAAAACAGTAGATTGAGCTCCAATATACTCTTTCAATATGCCATTTACCAAAACACTCAAAATAATAGATTGGTGAGTCAAACATGCTAAAAGCCTTGAATATGCTGAAAATTTCTCAATCCGCCATTTACCAAACACCTTAACTTCATTCTATGGGTTACTTAGACTAGCTTGCATTTATTAGTAAGTACTCTGTATCTCATCATAGTATTTGATTTTTCGATTTTTCTAACGTGTGTTCCTAAGAGCACACATTAATAAGTTAATTAGAGAAGATTGTTGTTGACAACAACTCAACATAGATTATCTTACAGTTGCTTATGTCTTATAAAACACTTTTTTCATGACATCTCTTTAATGTCATATATATCATCTCTATACACACAAACGGTATTTAATTATTGCGTGAGACGGTTATTGAATCAATACATTGTTGGAATAAGCGTCCTCCGCAATAATGCGATAACAATTGTCGATCATGATGGTCACATGTTTAAATCTCATTTTAAGAATACATGTGGGATGTAATATTTTACAGTCAACTGGTCGACACATATCGGTAATGATTGGCTGTCTAGAGTTTGACATTACTGTCGTGCGACGGTGGTGATCAGTTGATCCCCTTAGGTCATACCTATAGGGAAATACTCTTAATTGATTATTTAATTAATCGTATGCCGATACGGGTTAATTAAATTACTTAAAAATTGACGGATGATTTTGTGAATAAAATTAACGTGTTTTATTGTAATTCGATTATATTAGATACGGTCTAAGTAATTGAATTGTTTTATTACTTAGATAAAATTATTTTTTACGAAACAATTTGGAATTGAAATTGAATGAATAATTTATTATAAATACAAGATGTTGTAATTTATAATTTGGTAAACCGTTTTGGCACAAGTAATTACGAATTACTAGTCGATTTTGTAAATGACATATTTTATGAGTATGTTGATTTTTAATATGATAAAAATACATTACAATTTCACATGACAAGTAACATGTCACATTTGTCACAATTGACAAATGACAAAAAATAAAATGGACCATCCATTTTATGAAAGTGCCGAAATATGGAGGGAGGTTAAGGTATATATTGTGTTTTTATTTTAAGTGGAAAACACTATGATTACTACCTCACATAGCCTTGCATACCTATGTTTTTCTTGGGTAGAAAAACTAGCCCATGCATTGGGCTCTCCTTCCCCTCCAACCGGTTTCCACATAGAAAAGACAAAGGGGGCTTTTCTTTTATTATTCACTTTCTCTTCACATAATTTTCTAGTGTAAAAAATTATGTCTCTCTACATCTTATGAAATTTTTTAGAGAAATAAAACCACAAAATCTCCTCCTCTTGGACCGAAATTTTTCAAGAGAACAAATAAATATTTTGTGTCAAATTTTAAGCAAAGACTTTTATTATTACTAGAACATAATAATGTTAGTTATTAAGAGTTTTTCCTTGGGTATTCACTTTTGGGAGAGATTCTATACTTGAATCTTTGTTCATCCATTATTTAGAATGCTCAAGAACTAACAAGAAGGAGATCTTGTTGGTGCCCATAAAACCGAAATCACATTGTACGGGTTGATGATTTCTTCTCTTTTAATTTAAGTTTGCATGCATAAGATTTGTAATTTATTTTATGACTAAATAAAATTTGAACATATATGAATATGTTGATTATTATGAGACATAGATTTCTAACAAGTGGTATCAGAGCCTTAGGTTGTTTGCATGCAAATCGGTTATAGATTTTCCGAGTTATACAATTAACATATAAAACTTATAAATTTGTGTTTATTATGATATATCACGAAATCAATTTTGCATATTAACGTTTCTGATCCTAAAATGAATTTAGGATATTTTGGTTAATTTATGGATTTTTATTGCTCATTTTATATTATAATGGCATTAAAAATGTGATTTTATGATAAAAATGTCATTTTCGGACTAAAATTAGCTAAACTTCGAATTTTTCAGTGGTTTTTGGATATGTTTTCACATATATTATTTTTAGATGACCTGCAAATTGTCATAATTTTTGGAGTTTTATGCTCGAAATTTGGATTTTTCATGATAAAAATCGAATTTAAATGAAAAATAGGTTAATATGAGATAAATTTCGAATATGGTCATAGAAATTTAGTATGTTGTCACGTGCAATTTTACAAGATTTTTGTAAAATAAAAGGCTATAATGAAGTCTTTATGCATGATTTATGGATTTTTGATGAAAAATAGCATAAATAGTGACTTTAATTAGTGAATAATTGCTAAAACATACTTCATGACTAAGGAAAAATGTCACATGTTCCATTTTATTACCTATTTCAGATCTAAAATTGAAAATTTGATAAATATAATTTTTCTCATGTTTTTATGATTATAGTTGATAAATCCGATAAACCGCAACAATGTTTTTCCCGATAAATTTTCGAAATTTTAACCTAAGTTTTTGGACATTATGAGTGTCATGCTATTTTTCCAGAATGTTCATGAGTTTAAATTTCAAAATTTTGAATTTATTTGAAATTTTTGTGATGTATTTGAAGTTTATAGTATTTTATTGTAATTTTGAGTCCATTAATGAACAATTTTAAGAAATATAAGTTAATTATAGTCAAAAAGTTAGTGGAGACTAATTTTGAGTCCTAAGTTGGTTAGGGTAATTAACTTGTGCATAAATATGAATTTATGTAATTATTGTGATTTTAAAAGGTTGAATCACGCAAATCCGTAAAAACCGTTTAATATACGATATTGGCTCCTTGAAGGCGATTTAGCATTAAATTGGGCATGTTCATACATATTATAAAGCTGCATTTTATTTATGATTGTCATAATTTTATTTTATGTAATTTTGAATTATGTATTTTTTACTTAGCATGGCCTTAGTTTTTAATTGGTATTACCCGAAATGTATGGGAATATCGATTCGGTTGTAATTTATTGTGATCTCGTATCACCGTTTTGTAATTTAATAGATTTATTTTATTTTAACTACAAATGTATAATAGGAAATTATGTAATTTATTTATTTCGGAGTTCCTTGAAGACGGTGTCACTCAAAGAAGGCGATACATAAAGACGGTGTTACCTCGAGATGCGTGCCAAAACCGAAGTTCAAGAGACCAATGGAGTTGGTTTCCAAATATGTAATAGTTAATTAGATTTTCTATTTTAGGAAGGCCATACTAGGATTTTATTTTATGCTTTGCATTTTATTTATATGTTGCATGCATTGCTAAATCGCCACAACTAAAACATGCATCATCATTTATCGAGTTTATCGACCGTGTCAATTACAATTATCGTAGTTCACCGCTTTAGATCACTTAAAACGTGATAGATGATAAATTGACATGACCTCTCGCTAAAATATAAACAATTGAGACTTAGCCTTACAAAAAAGTAGAAACCATGAAAACCTATTTCGTGAGGGAGTGCACTCGGCCACACCGGGGTACAAACCTTGTTACGTAGGGGAAGTGGGTGATAAATGTCTATCCACCGAATTCATGTTGATGAGGGTTTCATCGGCCACACCGTACCCAAGTTAATGTGGTTTGGATCATGGACACATTTATTCGAAATTTGGATTGAACTCAACAAAAGTTTTTGATAAGGGTTTCATCGGCCACACCATGCCCTTGTCGGATGTGTTTTGGGCTAAAGATAAATGTTAATGTAATTTTATCGACCAAGAGTTCTAAAAGTAGAATCGATTAAAGAGGTAATCCACCGAGTTATATTGATAAGGGATTCATCGGCCACACCGTGCCCAAGTTAATATGAATTTGGATCTTGGAATCATTTATCATAGTTGGGTAGAGGTCACTATGTAAATGCGTTACTTGTCATTTACAAGTATTAATAAAACGATAAATGTTAAGTTTTCCACTATTCTATTATTATATTGTTCTATTTCTTTACCACAATTCATATACGATATCATTTCGATTTTAATTCAAATCTCCATTAAATCATCGTAACTAAAGACAAATATGAATTTTCTTCTAAAACCTTATATGAACCATTGATAAGGATCTCTTGTGAAGAGTATAGATAAAAGCTATTCATTATCAAACAGGTTTTTGATTCTTAACTAACACATCTACTTACAATGGATTGTTTTTGATATACTTAATTGAATTAAGTACCTTGAAGCGATAAATTGTTTTGGTAATTAGATTTGTCGGAAATCGTAATAGACCAAAATACCGCAACCACTTCAATGATAGTTTTAAGACTAAACAAACGAATGAAGAGTAGTCTTCATGAATATAATTTTGCTTCTCAAAGCAAAGACTCAGTGAAATGAGTGGGAGCATTCTGTTAAACCGTTAGGAAAAGGATAAGGTTTTAAAGAAGTAAAATTAGAATGGAATTGATACAAGGTAATGTTAAAAGTAACGTTATTGAGAATAACAATACTAAACCTATCAATCCCGACCGATAAAGTTTCCATTGTCTTAATTGTTGGACGCTAGAAAGGAAACTACCCCATATTATTGAAGAATAAACAAGTTAGTTGTGGGACATCTAATGGGACCTTCTTCTTTAAATGTTTATTTAATTGACATAAATTTTGCTAGTACTACTTCGTCAATATTAAATACTGGTGGTGGTTTTCATCATTGTACTTGATACATAGGATGATTAGAATATGACGACTAGCAACAATGATGTTGAGAGGTAGAGTCATTGTGTACTCAATCTAGTTTTGGGTTTAAAGTTGTACTTAATTGTGACTATTAAGTGCATAAACTCTAAATAAGAATATAAACCTGTTAAGATACAAAAGAGGTTTCACTTTTGTGACCCTATACACCACGATTTGATGTATGGCTAGCCCATTATCAAGGTGAATATATTCTAAACCAAACTAGAATGATATATCATGTAGGTGATGCAAGACTCAAATTGGTAACCCAAGATTAAACCTTAGATTCTGGAATGATGAACGCAAAGAGTTATCGAGTACTCTTGAAACCATTAGATCTTATGGTATATGCGTATCTTGTATTCAAAGCAAGATGTCTCATGCCTTTTGGTTGAAAAGGAGATCGAGGTTGTAAATCATTGATCCAAAATAGGTTGATCATTTTCTTTTACCAACGATTTAAGTTGACGCTAATGTGTTCACTTAATAAGTTAAATAGAGAAATCTTTGAAGAAGTTCAAAGAGTTTGAGGAATCACGATTTAGTCGTGATGGGATTATCAAAGTGAAGACTTTGATATAAGCCAAAGGAAATGTGATATAGTATCACAAAATTAATCTCTCTCAGCACACATTATGGAATAATGTGTGGTTGGATAAGAAATCAAACGCTATTCAATATTGTTTGGACTTCAATCAAGTTTACTTTGAGTTACTTGATCCTTTTCGGGATTTTATCATTTTGTCTAAATTATTTTTCCACTAAATCTAAAACGAATCATATGAGATATGAAATGGTAGGGTACCATGTTTGTAAGCTTACACAAGAAACAAATGCTCATTTTTCCCTTTCAATTATCACGAGTACAACGGGTTTGTGGCTCGTGAAGCTGTCTTCCTAAAATACAAGCTTATTTCTAGAAGACAGAGTGGGAGAAAATATTCAAGAGCCACAAATTGTATTGTGCCAAAGAATGTTATGTCGCAAGAAACTGGTCTTTCTTGGCTACATAAGACGTTTTGTGTAAAACGTTGTTTCTTCAAAACCTAGGAGGTTAAAATCATCACTTGTTGAAGATGATGAATTAGTGTTACTTTTAAGAAAGTAAAGAGCTTACAACATACAATGAAATTATTTGATTCAAGTTGATTACTTCTGGAAAGTAATGAACATAGACTTACATGAGAGTGTTTAAGTCACAACTCAATACAAGGCTTAGAGCCATGAAAATCCGAAATAAAAGGCTTGATTGGTTGCAAAGGGTTTTGCACTAGTTGAAATGCTTAAGTCTATTTGGATTTTCTTAGGAACTGTGTTTCATTTAAGATATATATAGCGAGTGAATCTAAAACCCACTTCTTCATAGAAGGAATGTATTCGATACATGTTAGGAGTTTTATAGATTCTTACAATCCTAAGATAATGTGAAACTTAAGAGAGGGTCTTAAGTAGGACATCAATGAGTTAGAATCAATGTTATAATCATGTTATAAAACCTTTCTCGATAAGTCGAGAAGTTGTGTTTATACATGAGGTTTAGTGGGAGTTACGGAAATTTTAATTAGTCTTATATGTGGATGACATATTGATCATTGGGAATGATTTAAAACTTTTGGAGTATTATAATACATCTTAATATACGGATTTATGGAGATAAATCCACATAATATTAGCGTCAAATAAGAAGTCTTATGTTGATAAGATTCATGACTAGTTCAATCAAGTTGAACACATTTGACTGATTCCATTTGCTTCCGCTGCCGAATCAATTAAATAGGAAATGATGTATAACACTTCATATACTTTGAGTATGATGAATTGTTTCAAATCGAATTTAAGTAATAGTTACCAAGTAAGCCATAAAGATTACCCTTAAGTGCTTGCAGAAGCATTAAGGATGTAATACAAAGTGTTTTTGATGCAAAATTTTGTGTAAGGGTGTTACATAAGTGACAATTGACAATTGAGATTGCGCATGGTTTCTGACAAAACCATAATCAAAACACATTAGGATGGTTAAGATACCATTGTGGCTATATTATTTAAGGAATATATTATTCTAGAATTGTTCTAGGCAATAAAGAACAATGAGAAATGTTTACAACGGAAATTGAGTACACTTGCAATCATGGGATGTGCAAGAGGGATGAGTCCCGCACACTGTGAAAACAGTGGGAGCTATTTTAAGGCATGAAAGCCTATGTCTTGATTGGATCTCGACACATACTCAGAAAGTTTTGTAATGCAAATGTATACATTACAAAGGAAAACGAGTATGTAGTAAGGTTGAGTAAGGTACAAGAGGTTGATAAAACCTACTAACCAAAGCCTTCTCATAGGCTTAACATGATGAGTCATGTCATTTCAATTGAATTGAGATGAACAACTACATTCAAGATCAAACTGGATTATAGAATATGAAGTAGTAATCAAGTATTGACTACTCATATGATAATCATATTTATCGTTCGAGTTTTTAAAATCTGAAAACTCCTTTTATACCTTGTTATATCCAAACGGGTTGTAGAGATAATATTGAACCCCGTTAAAGTGAACCCGGATTAACATGGTATTTGCCCATGGTCACTTGTATGAGGTGACATCTCGAAGTGACTAGAGTGTGATGCGATTGATGGCAAGTTCAAGTGCCATGGAGTCATATGAGAATGACTAGTCGATCACATAGGCAGACTGTTAAGAACACTTTGTCGGGCCTTATGACCGCTTATAGAGTTCTGGCAAATTTATATAGCCTGGTCGTGGCGAGAGCTACTATAGTATTCTAATGAGTCGATTCTTTTGACTAAAGACAGTTCGCCTAAGATGGCACAGTTTCAGATTAACTTTGATTTGTGTTACTACGACCTTCGTAAATGGGGTCAAATGGGCATATTTTGGGTTATGATGGCTGTGGCTAGTCGAAGGGAATAAGTGTGATAGGAATTGTCCACCCCTAGTCAGGGTTATAACAATATCTCAGGGCCACTCGAGGAGTAATGAACTGGAAATGCGTGGCCACGCTCGGAACATATCTATGGTAGATAAATCCAGTCAATCAGTTATTCTCCGCATCGAGGAAACCACTCTCGATATGATCACTTGCAAGTACGACCTGAAAGACATCTTGCATTGTGTGGGAGATAGTAATAGGACAAGAGAATTGGTGACGCACACTTGTCGAGGACAAGTGGGAGATTGTTGGAATAAGTGTCCACCGACAATAATGCGATCACAATTGTCGATCATGATGGTCACATGTTTAAATCTCATTTTAAGAATACATGTGGGATGTAATATTTTACAGTCAACTGGTCCACGCATATCGGTATTGATTGGCTGTTTAGAGTTTGACATTACTGTCGTGCGACGGTGGTGATCAGTTGATCCCCTTAGGTCATACCTATAGAGAAATACCCTTAATTGATTATTTAATTAATCGTATGCCGATACGGGTTAATTAAATTACTTAAAAATTGACGGATGATTTTGTGATTAAAATTAACGTGTCTTATTGTAATTCGATTATATTATATACGGTCTAAGTAATTGAATTGTTTTATTACTTAGATAAAATTATTGTTTACGAAACAATTTGGAAATTAAATTGAATGAATAATTTATTATAAATACAAGACGTTGTAATTTATAATTTGGTAAACCGTTTTGGCACAAGTAATTACGAATTACTAGTCGATTTTGTAAATGACATATTTTATGTGTATGTTGATTTTTAATATGATAAAAATACATTACAATTTCACATGACAAGTAATATGTCACATTTGTCACAATTGACAAATGACAAAAAATAAAATGGACCATCCATTTTATGAAAGTGCCGAAATATGGAGGGAGGTTAAGGTATATATTGTGTTTTTATTTTAAGTGGAAAACACTATGATTACTACCTCACATAGTCTTGCATACCTATGTTTTTCTTGGGTAGAAAAACTAGCCCATGCTTTGGGCTCTCCTTCCCCTCCAACCGGTTTCCACATAGAAAAGACAAAGGGGGATTTTCTTTTATTATTCACTTCCTCTTCACATAATTTTCTAGTGTAAAAAATTATGTCTCTCTACATCTTATGAAATTTTTTAGAGAAATAAAAACCACAAAATCTCGTCCTCTTGGACCGAAATTTTTCAAGAGAACAAATAAATATTTTGTGTCAAATTTTAAGCAAAGACTTTTATTATTACTAGAACGTAATAATGTTAGTTATTAAAAGTTTTTCCTTGGGTATTCACTTTTGGGAGAGATTCTGTACTTGAATCTTTGTTCATCCATTATTTGGAATGCTCAAGAACTAACAAGAAGGAGATCTTGTTGGTGCCCATAAAACCGAAATCACATTGTAAGGGTTGATGATTTCTTCTCTTTTAATTTAAGTTTGCATGCATAAGATTTGTAATTTATTTTATGACTAAATAAAATTTGAACATATATGAATATGTTGAGTATTATGAGATATAGATTACTAACATATATATAACTAAAGGAGGCTTTTTTTTCTAATTATACTATTAGCATTAGAATTAGGAGATAATTAATTATTTACAATTTTCCTATTAGAAATAGGAAATAAATTACAATTTATTAAGGCTTTTTTTATAAATTTTTTTTGGTGAAATGTGAAATATATTATAGATCATAATTAATATAATTCGTTACAAATAATCACACCAATCTCCTAATTACAAATCATCAGATTCTAAAACATGGTAGACCTCTAATCATACTTAGGTCCCCAGGCAAACTTGAGAGCTTTCGCAGTCCATATTCGATACCTACACCTCCTGGAGACGTCCAATTTAACCTTCATTATGAGTGCAGCAGGAGTGATCAGCATGGCATCCACTCTACAGACATTCCTGGCATTCCAATTGTGATACCAGAATGCCACAATGGCAGCATACACAATCTGTTTCTTCATAAGAGACTTACATCTCCATTTTAAACACCAATCAATAAGTCCAGCAGATGTTAGGTCCAGCTCAAGCCATCTACACAGCAGAGCCCAACACAGCTGACTATACTAGCATTCATATAGTAAGTGTTGATGAGTCTCTAAATGTGAGAGACAAAAGAAACAGGAACCATCAGTGATGATGCCAAACTTAAGTAGCCTTTCTCTTGTCATGAGTCTCTCTTGGACAATCAACCAACCGATGAAGGAATGCTTTGGTATGCTGGTTTGATTCCAAATGAGGGGGCACCACTTCACCTTAGTTTGCTGACCACTTAACCACTTATAGCCACTAGCCACAGAATATATACCCTTGTTGTCATTCCAGTGTCCATTCTGAAAACCAGACTTCAGGATGTCTCTGACCTGGCAAATTTTACGCCAAGTCTAGCTAGAATTAGCATTAGGGATGTACTCTTGCCAGTCCTTGCCCTTCATATAAACATGATCAACCCAACGAATCCACATATGATCTGATTTAGCTGCCAACCACCAAGTATATTTACCAATGACAGCCTGATTCCAAACCCTAGCATTCACAATGTTCAGACCCCCATACCTCTTCTCATTGCAAACCTTATCCCATGAGACAGCAGGGGACTTCAGATACTGATCAGAACCAGACCAGAGATACTTCCTACAGACCCCCTCAATCCTGTCTATAATAGTGAGAGGAATCATAAAGACTCTAGCCCAAAATGAATGCAGCTGAGTCAAAACAGCCCTAATGAGGACAAGCCTGCCTGTATAACTTAGTTTTTTGCCCCCCCATCCCCTGATTCTTCCAACCACCTTCTCCACAAGTCTGGTGCCGTCACCTACTACCATCCTCTTATAAGAAATAGGAATACCCAGATACCGAAAAGGGAAGGTACCAATCTTAAAACCAGAAAGCTGTAAAATATGGTCCACCTCAGCAGGGGCCATACCATTAAAATAAATCTCAGATTTCTCATTGTTCATAGCTAAACCTGAAGCAGCAGAGAATGTGGCAAAGCTTTTAAGGATAATAGTAATTGAACCTCTATCACCTCTGCAGAACATCAGCAGATCATCTGCAAAGGATAAATGAGTCAGCTGCAAAGGCCTGCATAATGGATGGTAATTAAAATCTATTCTGCTGGTGATATCAGTGAGGATCCTACTCAAATACTCCATTCCAATAGTAAATAAGAGGGGTGACATAGGTTCACCTTGTCTAATCCTCTTTTTTCCTTGAAAGTACCCAAAAGTAGACCCATTAAGTGAAATGGTGAACCATGGAGTAGATAAACACTCCATAATCCACTTAACCATCTTGTCTGGGAACTTCAAAGCTCTCAACATCTGCTCAATAAACCTCTACTCCACAGAATCATACGCCTTTTCCAAATCCACTTTCATGATGCATCTAGGGGAACAAGTTTTCCTCTTGTAAAGTCTCACCAGGTCATGGCAAATTAGAATGTTATCCACAATGTCCTTTCCCTTAATGAACGCACTCTGAGTTTCAAAAATGACAGTAGGTAACACAGCAGCAATTCTGTTGCATATTACTTTGAAAATAATCTTGTAGACCACATTGCAGCAAGCAATGGGTCTAAAATCAGCAACAGTCTCGGGTCTAGCTTTCTTTGGGATGAGAATAAGAGTAGTGGTGTTGATCTGCTTCAACAACTTACCAGAAACAAAAAATTCTTTCACAGCATCAACCACATCATTATCAATGATATCCTTAGCATCTTTGAAAAATTGTGAAGTGTACCCATTAGGTCCAGGTGCCTTATTAGCAGGTATAGCTTGCAAAGCATCATGAATCTCCTGGGTAGTAACCTCCTTAGTCATATCCACACATTGATCCTCAGTGACCACACTGCCTTTATGAACAGTAGGAAAATGAACAGCTTTGACAGGCTTACTAGTACCCAACAACTCTTTATAGTAGCTGATGAATGCATTCTTAATATCCACAGTTTGATGACAATGCTGTCCATTCATATTTGTAATACTCAAAAATTTTATTCTGCAGTCTCCTAGCCTTGATAATACTATGAAAATAAGTAGTATTATCATCACCTTCAGTCATCCATTGAACTTTTGCTTTCTGACTTAGAAAACTCCTTCTAGCCTCCTGTAGCAATTTGAAACTCTCACAGACAGCATTCTCCTCGGCTTGAACCTCTAGGTTTAAAGGATCATCATGGAGTTTTCTTTGCATAGAGAACATATGCATTTGAGCCACTTGAGCAGATGTCTCAATATTGGCAAATGCACTCCCATTGAGCCTTTTCAGAGGCAATTTTAACCATTTTAGCTTCTTGACAAGCGGAAACATCTTATAACCCTCCACTTCAGAGTCTCAGATCTCCTGGACAGTATGGAAGAAATCAGGGTCCTTACCCCACATGTTGAAATATTTGAAATTACCTTTCCTTCTGATATCCTGAGGAGCCAACAAAATAGTGCATGGGCAATGATCAAATAGGCCCTCAGGATGGAACATAATGTTGACATCAGGAAACTGCAAAAGCCACTCATCATTACTCATCACCCTATCAATTCTACTGAACACCATACTACCTGGATCATGCTTGTTATTCCATGTGAAATAGGCCCCCTTGCAGGAACATCCACTAGACCACACTCAGCCACACATTTCTGGAAATCCTTGATCTCATAATTAGTAACCTCAGACCCAATTCTTTCATTGAGAGCTAGCAAATTATTAAAATCCCCCATGACCACCCAAAGACCATTAACCAACGTATTCATTAAAGACAAGGAAGTCCATAATGACAATCTCTCATGTACCCTGTTAAAACCATACACCATAGAGAGCCACCAGAGAATGCCAGTCTGTAATGAAGTAACTTTGGAATGAATGGCCTGAGGTTCAATAGCAAGGATATCAACATTAAAGATAGCAGGATCCCAAATTACCCAAATCCTACCACCATCATGAACAGAATTATTATGGATAACCTTCCAAGTATTTCCAAGCCCTTCATGGACCTTATTGATAGAACCAGTTTTAACTCTACTTACTAACAAGCCACATAAACCTACTTTATTAGTATGCAGGAACCATTTGATATCAGCCTGCTTATTCATACTATTCATACCCCTAACATTCCAGAATCCTATACTACCCATTTTCAATAGCTATAGGTGGATCCTCCATTCCCCCACTCAGGACTTTCGTGTAATGAATAAATTGTTCCAATACCTCCATGTATGTTTTGCTCCCACTACCACTCACACCCCCTTGCCTAGTCATTTTAGTAATAATTCTGGCAGGGGTAAAGGAATTAAAGACAGTAGGCATGGGAGTAATCAGGCCCTCAAAGCCCCCACTAAAAATCCTAGTTGAACCAGTCCTAGGCTGACCAGTATCTTGACTCACTGGTGCCACCACAGCCTCCTCCACTGGTTCAGCTAACACAGTAGGCACCACCACCACAGGGTTAGTAACTGTAGGAACCTGATTAGAAGTGTCTGGTTTCTTAGGTACCCAGACCTTCTTAGCAGGCCTCTTAGTCTGATTCCTCCTGCAATCCCTGGCATAGTGACCCAGAGCCTTGCAATCAGTGCACACAATAGGTCTCCATTCATAGTGGACTATCTGCCTCTGCGGTTCACCCATCTCATCAAGGAATTCAATAACATCAGGCAAGGCATTCCCAACCTTCACCTCAACCATGACCCTAGCATGCCCCAAGAAAGTTTTGAGAGTTGTATTGCTATCACACCCCATGTGTTTGCCAACCAGAGCTGCAATTTTCAGCAATGCATTACCCCAAAACTTCAGAGGCAACCCATAAAATCGAATCCAAATTGGCATAGTATCAACAGACTCTTTAATCATTTTACAATCCGGAGTCCATTCCTTCCAATCACAGGCTTATTGTCAAAGAATATAGGCCCAGATTGTAAAACACGCAATTTCATTTATTCTGTCTTAAAACGAACCAGGAAGGTACCATTCGAATTAAAGGATAACTGATCATAGTCAGTGTAACCCCATACTCTCTTAACAAAGCCATCAATGACCTTAAAAGGGGGGTTAGCACCTAACATGTAACAGTACACCGCCGTTGACCAAAACTTCAATTCAGACTCAACATCACTATTAGAAAGATGAAGTTGACTCACCCTCGAAGACTCGGAATTAGACGACTTACTTCTTCGTGATACTTCCTCCCAATTCTCATCATCTTCACTAACTTAGGAGATGGATTCCATTCCTGCACTTAAATTGTACGGTCGGATAACAGAAAATTGCTCACCAGTGATCCCATCTAGAGAATTGTCCAGAAAAGCATCATCAGATGATCCAATAGGCTGAAATCTCGATCCCGAAGCATTATTATTTGGAGTATTAGTACTATTTTGTGATTTTTGAGTGTTTTTTTGTGCTATTAAACGTATTAATCTACTAGATTTAGGAGCATTCTTCTTATTCCTAGCCATTGTAAGATATGAACAATAAACCCTAAATCGCGTTTTCTCTATCTACTTTCTCTCTCATCGCATCAAGTAATTTCATGGTTTTTTTTTATAATTATACTATTAGAATTAGGAGATAATAATTATTTAAAATTTTCCTATTAGAAATAGGAAATAAATTACAATTTATTAAGGCTTTTTTTCTAATTATACTATTAGAATTAGGAGATAATAGTTATTTAAAAATTTTCTATTATAATTAGGAATATGATTTTCCTATTAGAAATGAGAATTAATTAATTATTTTACAATTTTATTATTAGAAACAGGAAATAAATTAATTATCTATAATTTATTAATATTGAAAAATTATGTGTTAGTATTTGTTCACTTTTTATTAAATTAGAAGGGAAAAAAACCTTTGATATATTTATAATATCAAATTTTATAACAACTTCCGATTAAAAAAATGAAGTATTATGAGGCTAAAAGGCCCTAGGCCGAACTGGGTTGTGACAAACGTGCGTGCATTATACGTACTACATGGAATTTACTCATGTAAAGAGTACTACATGGAATTTACTCATGTAAAGAGTAAAATGAATGCTGCAATATGCCCTTACGTCTTTTGTTATTGCTAATGTCATATTTAATTCTACATAATAAGAAGTTTATTTTTCCAATGTCATGTATTTCTCCTACTAATTTTAAAGTTATTTCCCTCACAATACACTTCAAAATCTATTGATAATTTATTATATATTATTTACATTCATTTGTCATTCTATAAAAGTATATTAATCAAAATTTAAATAAGATATTCACAAATTATTGATAAGTACAAAGTTTGATATCTATTTTTCAAGAAGTATTAAAAGATAAAGAAAGTTGCTGCTAATTTGCGAATCAAAATATCATATTATGACAAATGAGTAAATGTTTTGAAAAACTTTATTGTGCGATTGTTTTACAATTTAAAGTAAAAATGGTACCACGAGTAATAAAATAGATTTGAATGAGGCTTGAAGGTAAATTAGATACACTTATTATAGAAATATGTATAAGTTTAAGATTCAATTCAAGCAACGATCAACATTAAAAAAAAGTCATGAAAAACACATAAAAGGGTAAGCGTAGTCTTTCCCTTAACATAGTGAAGACCGACTCTTCAAGCTTTTCTTTTGACAAATTTACATGCATAAAAAACGGTGTTATTCAATTATATGGAGCAAACTAATTATTGTTGATGCTATTTTTTTTGTCTGTGTAAATTGATCACATAATCACTATAATTTAGGGAGAGGTACGAATTAGGGAAGAGTGAGACATATTCGTCATGCATAATACGATGCTTTAACCACCTTTAGGCAAAAATATAAAAATAAATGAAAAAATTTAAACCTAAAAGGAGGTCACGTACTTGCCAACTATTCTATAGTTCTCTACCGCATTAATATTCTCATGAAGTTTATGACATTTATTTTATATTAGATTATACTACTTCGTACAATTTGTAATTTATAACTTTTAGCAAACATATTTGAACTTGCTTAAAATTATATATTTTAAGTGAAGAATATTAATTATAAATATGATAAATATAATGTTTGATCTTTAATTTCCTCAGAGATAAAAAAAATCTCAATTTTTATTTTCTTATAATATACTAATTAAAGGTCATAATGTAAAATAGGAAATTATCCCACAATCTACTATTTCAATATGTCGATGATCAACACTCAAAATAGTACATTTGTTATTTAAATAGTGTAAAAACTCTCAAAATGCTAAAAAAAATGTTCAATCTGTCGTTATCAAACAAAACCTACGTTTCTGCATTTTTTTGTCATGTTCAACTTAATCTTTACGAGATGTAAAAATGATGAAGTTCAGAAAGTAGCAGTTAGTTTTCTGTTAGATAGGTGGACTTTTCAAGAGAGAGATGAAAGCTTTGCATTTTAGACTGTTTTATGTGTGAACCGAAGGGATTAAGTAGTGGGCTAAAGGTTGTTTCAAGTGGGAATGAGGTTGATTGCGACCAGTTGGTTGACTAAAGTTTTTCCTTACTAGATCTAAAAAGGGGATAATAATTGTAAGATAATAAAATTTGAAGAAAAAATGACAATAAAAATGAGATAGAGGTAGTAAGATTTATTTATGCAAAATGAAATAAATAGCAAAGTTCGTGTATATATATATATATATATATATATATATATATATATATATATATATATATATATATATATATATATATATATATATATATATATATATATATATATATATATATATATATTTATATAGGGCGGGTTGAGGTGCGATTTGAGTTATCGTACGAACTAGCTTAATAAGGCAGTTTTTTTTTTTTTTTTTTTTTTTCCAGATACATTTTGTCTTCTTACCAGATAAACCTCTTATTCATATATATTTTATAACCTACACTTTTTCCACACCAAAATTCTAGATGCATTTTACACATTTTTTTTTTTTTTGGAGTTTTAAGACTAACTCCGAGATACATTTTATACTATTTGCGGATACATTTTATATTATTAGCAGGTACACTTTGTGGAAATTGTTACAAATTTTCATACTAACTCTTGAATACGTTTTATATTTTTTACGGATACATTTTTTTTTCGCGGATACACATGACATTAAAGCCAGATACACATTATAATACTTCGGGATACACAAATTCATACTTCCGGATACACATCGGATTAATACCAGATACACATGGTTATACTGCCGGATACACATGTATCCAGTATTAATACCAAGTGTATCCCGTATTAATAACATGTGTATCTGGGGTGGTATTTTGTGTATCCACTTCCCTCACCACCACCGCTGCCACCACCAATGCCCTCACCACCGCTGCCACCACCGCTGCCCGCCACCACTGCCGCCACCACCATTACCAAGCTGAACTAACTAACACCACAACACCACCACCACCGCCGCCGCCACCACCACCACTTGAACCAGCCAGCACAACACTAACCACAGTTATTACCACCAAAATAACACCACACTAGTCACCTACTCACCTCCATTTCCAACCACTCCGCCCCACAATGGTGACCCAACGATCAGATGTCGCCGCCGACGTCCACCACCGACCAAAATCTGATCACCGCAATCGCCATCACCACACCAGTAGACCATCGCCAATGAACACGACCACATCACCGCCCCTACGACCATGACAACACCAGACCCGATCATATCAACATCACGACGACCCCACAACACGACCCTTACACAACCAGCCCCTCGCTGAAACTTACCTCTGACCCCTTTCCTCTCGCCATCATCACCATATCACCACGCAGCCCACCACACCACCTACCGTACTGACAAACGACAACTATAATCCAACCCTATGCCGGAATCAATCACGATTCAGTTTTACATAACTCGATTTAATTGTTAGAACTACAAAAAACAAAGTAATATTTCAACAAAGTAACTATTGCAGCGACATACTCCGCAATTATGGAGCCGAAAAATGTTTTTATTCAATGTTACTGTTGCCGGCAACAAGCGAAAACAAGCGATGGCGATTAAATCTGCGGGAAAAGAGAGAGGGACGAAGACGGGATGGAAAGAAGCACCGTCAACGAGCGAGATCTGATGGAGGAGCGACGGTGGTGTACTCTAAACTCAGCATCTAAATTATAGATCTGAAAAAGTTGAACTAAGATCTCAGCGGTGGTTGATGTCCGGAATTCGAGGAGAGAGAAAGGGGGGCGACGTCAATGAAATATGGCATGGGTCTGCTTAGTCGGCGGTGGCAGGTTAAGATCGGTACGGGGGAGATTAATGAACACACGACAGCGTCAAAGGTGCGTGGGTAGTCAGCGTTGGGGTGGATCGGGGTGGATTGTGGTGGCCGGGGTTAGGATAGCCGCCGTCATAGTGGCCGATTTCTGGAGAGTGGTGGCTGGTGAAGGTGGAGGAAAGGTAATGCATGATTGGGTTGGTATTACGTAGAAATGTTGGTTTGGTGTTTGATGATAATGTTTCAAAAATGCGTGGGCCTTATCTGATTGGGCTATAGTATAAAATCTACCCTTTAGATACAAGTTCGTACGGTTCGCACAATAATTTGGTTCGTACGGGATCCTGATTCTATATATATATATATATATATATATACATATATATATATATATATATATATATATACATACATATACATATATATATATATATAATATTCAAATTTATTCAGTTTACAAACATAGTACCCAAACACTTTATTTGAGTATCTGGAATGGAGGTAGGGGAGGGGACGAGAAAAAGACTAGGAAGGGAAAGGGAGAGAGATAAAAGGGAAGATTGTTTCTTAAACTTTTCTTTATTGAAGGAAAAATAAGTTCTCTTCGATAAGGGAGACGAGGATCCATATCATCTGGAGTAAAGATTGGTGTTTTATGGAGGTAAATGTGATTTATGATTTCTTAGATGTAAAACGTGGCAGAAAGGTAGTGATAGTGGTATTAGATTGGAGGTTGTTTCAAGTAGTAAGAACTAATCACAGTGGCTGATGTTTTATTTTGTGGGTAAATTAGTGGGGTGGAGGGTGATGAGTTTAATGAGGATAGTGATAATAAGTAAGGTTATTTATCAGCAAAATATCGCTTGCATTAAAACATATAAGTAACATGAATAATAACAAGAAACCTCAAAAGATCATACTGATAAACTTAATCTTAACCCCATCAATCCAAATTAAAGTAAAATCTTAATTCTAACAACATTGTCGAGAGCAAGGGTTAGTTTCTATTGGATTGTAATTTTTTCTAGAAGTAGGGCTTTAGTTTTTCACTTTATTGGATAAATTTGAGATAAGTTTTGAAGACAAGGATCGATATTTCATGGGATGAGATTGTTTTAGATCATGTGTGTGAATAGGGAAGAAAAATAAGGGTCTGCATGAAAGATTTGGTTTCAAATGAGCAGATGGGGGTCATGATTATTGCTATAAAGAGAGATAGATAGATAGAGAGAGAGAGAGAGAGAGAGAGAGAGAGAGAGAGAGAGAGAGAGAGAGAGAGAGAGAGAGAGAGAGAGAGAGAGAGAGAGAGAGAGAGAGAGAGAGAGAATGGGGGGTCGTCATAAGCAGCCCTAGCCATGTAGTATTGCGTCGGAATTTGGTTCACATTTAAACGTACTTTTATAGTTTGACCGGGAGATATAACATTCTAACTACCACTAAATGTTTTTACATAATTACAATTTGATCCACCAATGATTAAATTATGGTTGTTATTCGAAGGAAGGAGATTTGTTGCATCATTGAGTTCATTATGTAGAGTAGATATTATTGTTTTCCTTGACGAATTGAAAAACAAATAGCCATTAATGAACAAATTCTAAAAACTATCAGTCCAAGTATCATATATATAAACTTCATATTGGTTTTATTTTCCTGAAAACAAGTATTTTTATTAATCAAACACTCTTTTATTATTATGTCAATATTATGTTAACGAGAATTATTTGTTGGTCATGCGGCATACATAAAATCTTAGACATGAACGATATACTATATGTCTATATTCCATTTTATTGTGAAATTTATCACACATTATTTTAATATCCGTGCAACGCACGGGCAAGAAAACTAGTAAATAAATATACAATTCAATTATCAACAATAAATGAACAGTTTTAACAAAATTGGACCGTTTTACATTGTAAAACTGTCTTATTCTATAGCTTGTGATTAACTAAAGAATAAACATGGAGTTTTGAGTTACTACCACCATGTACGTATGTTTGAAAAGTCACATGGTTGTAATAAAATAATATTACATTCAACCATATATAAAATCTATAATTAGTCACAAATGAGATTTTGTGAAATTTTGTGTAAAATCTATATAGCTTAAGAATTGTTGATTGAATAAAACTGCCATACACTTTCTGAATCACTTAAAGTTAAATTCTATCTAAATTCTATCAAAACTACGGATTAGAGAGAGTTGGCAGGAGGGCAATACACTTGACAAATTCATACTTCATGCACCGTTGGATATAAATATAATACGCCTTCTTTAACCCCATTATGAAATATATACAAATCCAAATCCATTTTAGTTTTTAATGACGGACTTAATATTTATGTACATGATAAACAAAGACTAATAATAGTAGCTCATAAAAAATACCGAAGATGTCTTAGTCTAGTGGTTAAGACGGAGGTATTGTGGACAATAGGTCCCAGGTTCGAATCCCCCTCCCCTCTATTGTAATGCGACAAAGTGCGCGTTTCGATTGAAAAAAAAAAAATAGAGCCTTTAGTTATTGATGGTAATAAAAGACTCCGTATGTTATTTTCTAAATTAAAAGAAAACGCTATCTCACAGCTTAATACCGTCATATTTTATAATTTGTTAAATCAAGATAGTTTTAAAAGGACAACTTTTTTGCACTACCTTAATGTTATGATGGAGAATTCACAAGCTAAACTCTACCACTTTACAAAATAACCATAAGATAAAATTTTGATTATTGAATGAATTATAGTTTAGATTTTCATAAGCACGACTAAATGAGTAAATGTCCGTATTTACATTTACTAATTTTCAGAAAAATAAGAAAGATACAATTACTTCTTATAGTACGTAAGTAAACGAGTAATCCCAAGGCCAAGTTAAATTAGTAATTTTAAAGTCTTTGTGCCATGTATCTGAGAATAGTGAGAACTTTTTTTTTTTTTTTTTTGAAAAATGTGGCAATATCAACGAAGAGAGGTGAGAATGAGTTTAATTAGGAAAACATTAAAAAAAAAAAAAAAAAAAAGCTTTTCACAAAAAGTTTAGATAATACACCTTAATATTTAACAAATTATGGAGTACTCCGCCATACACGATAGCATATTACAAATAGGTCCTTGCATCGCACCAGCATTAAATCTAGTATATATAATAAGAGGAATTTCTCGAGCGATATCATTTACTTTAACTTTTGAATACTATCTAAAGAAATAAAATAATGAAAAAATAGAATTACAAAGAGTCCCAGTTTTGTAAATTACTTAATTTTTAAATTGTAAAATATTTAAAATAAAATACCCCCTCTATTTTTCTATAAATGACTTTTTCTCATTTCGAGATACACACTTCTCTCTTCAATATCTCTCAAATTGTATGCTTAAATATAGTAATATCTATACTCATATGAAAGATTTTTTCATAAGTAATTTAATGATATAATTTTTATAATTTTTTACCAAATATTTTTTGTAAATATTAAAATCAAATGCTTGTCTCGAAAAAGCAAAACGTCATATATTAAAAAGTGGATGGAGTAATTAATTAGGATAATAATTATTAAGAAAATCTTAATATTATATTGCAAGTTGTTTTGGTCGTGATAACTGTGTATGGATTTCATTAGGAGTAAGACACTTCTTAATCTTATGTATGTTCCATACTAATATTATATAAATAACACTTTCTTCTGTCTGACAAATTGAACCTTTTTGATTTCATATTCTTAGAATCTGCATTCAGACACCAACAGTATTGCTAAGCACAACTTCAACTTGATTTATGTCTTTGTAGTTTTGTTTAAAATTGTAGTATAGCTGATGTTTGTAGAATACTTTATTTGTTGTTTATTTGTTTGTTTGACAAACGTTTTTCCCCTTAAAGCAGGTGAAAGGAGATGCAATACAAATAATATAACAATTTGTTCGTATATTTCATCGAATATAAAGGTAGATGTTTTTTAAGGCATTTGACAAACGTTTTTTTCCCTTGAAACAGGTGGATGGATATACAATATAACTATACAAGTGTATATAACAATTGTTCGTATATTTCCTCAAATATAAAGGTGGTTTTTTTTTTTTGTCACAACGATTAGGTAGGTTTTTTTAAGGTAGATATCATACTGAAATTTTGGACTTCATCTTTCCGGTACTACTAGTTTATAGTTATTCCTTTTTGAACGATTTCTTAAAATAATGCCAAAAAATAAAATATTTATTATTTTGGGTTGCTTTTGAAACTGTTTGTTAAAAAATGGTGTCCATGTACGCTTGAGTTTTCAAAACCTAAATCACGGAGTAAACACACCATTGTAGTGGCGTGTTTAGTGCAACTTCAAAATTGGGAAGGAATAATTTTTTTAAGTAAACACGCCACTCTAAATGGCATGTCTATTCTAATAGACATGCCATTAGTATTGACTTGTCTTTAGCACAATAAATTTGGAAGCAAACCAAGTCACAGCATCCCACTAATAGAGGCTTACTTTTACTCGTTTTTCCCCTTATATTTCATCTCAAACAAAGTCTAATTGCTCTTCACCTTCAATTCAATCGCCATTCTCGCACCTCCATTACTTCCACCTCATGCCCCTGAATCACTATTGATTAATGTCTCATCATCGTAAACCGCCATGAGCACACCATTAACATCTTAGCTCAATAATTAACTTCACTATATTCACACGTATAAACCAAATATCTCTCTCTCTCTCTCTCTCTCTCTCTCTCTCTCTCTCTCTCTCTCTCTCTCTCTCTCTCTTATTTTTAATCTCCCTACCTGCAGTGATTACACATTAATATAGTTAAAGATAGTGACCGTAACTAAGACAGGAGGAAGAACAATGCCGTCGCCATCGTTCTTGGTTAGTTTGGCTTCGTTTTCGGTGATAGGGCACAAACGTAGTGCTAGTGGCATATGTTCGGATCAGGGATGGACCTTATGTTGTGAGGGTACAGTGGAGGGTGAGGTGACAATGTGGTAGGTGGGTGCGGTGCGGTGCAGTGGTCTGGTGCTTGTTTGCTGGATATGGTGATTAGGAACACAATTTCTTTTTAATCTGCTTAGTTTTTTTCCAGATTTTTGAAATTTTAGTGAAAAGGGAAGAACTTGATATAGGAATAAAGGAAAGAGAGTTCCAGGAATAAAGGAGAGAGAAAGAGTAGGGATAAAAGAAACAGAATTGGCTACAAATTGTCAAAGGTGAATTATATGCAAGAGTTGTAGCCTTGCAGGAAGCCAGGAAAAAGCAAAGAGAATGGGTTGGGAAAGACACACGCGACTGATAACGGCGTGTCTATCCCATGTCCATCCCGTGTTCCAGGTTCAAATTTTTTGAGCCTGCATAGTGATGAACGTGTCGTTGTACGCTCTCAAACACATTTATACCCAACTACTAGCATAGCAAGCAAGTCGGGGTCGAACCCAAAGGACGGGGATACTCAAATTGTTCAATCTAATTATAGTTGCACTAGGTTGTCACGATTTAGTTTGAGTTGATAATTCTAAACTAATAAAAGCAATAAAAACAAGGATGAGATCAAAAGATAAACAATACTAGGGAATCATAGGTTCATAGGGGATTCATGGTGGTGATCATACAAACATGTTAACATAGTTGCAAGCAAATTATTGTTGTAGTGGGATCGAGTTCGTTTATGTCTTACGATTCTTAGGAAGATTTGGGTCCCGGAGCCGAGCCGGTCAAGACTGTATAACACTTACAAGTCGACATACTTTATTCCTATTCACTTCTATGCATGGTCTAACAAGACTCGAGTTAGTTTATATCTTACAAGTCTCGTTGAATAGATAAGAGATGTATAAATGCAAGGTTTCATAGTCAAGCATTTTATCAAACATAACATGTGCATAGGTTAACACTACAACAAGCAAGCAATCTTATGATAACATATTAGATTAAGTATGAATCTACCCCCATGTTATAGTTCCCCTAATCCCCTATTAACCCTAGCTAGAAGACTACTCACTCATTATCATGGAAAACATGCGTGGATCGTGAGCCATCATGGTCTCTTCTTCTTTGACTGCCTCAAGATCCGTGGGGATTGTTGAGGGGTCGGGCGTCCTGGGTCTTAGGTCGGGCAACTCTCTGCTCAGGTCGGCCGACTTTCTGCTCAGCTTGTCTATTTGAGCTCGGATTGTAAAATAGACGTCATTTCCTCATCCGGACTCCTATTGGAGTGATTCAAAGGCGTAGACCACTTGATTTTTTGACGCCATTTCATCTAGCATATTTTCAGAGCCAAACAATCAAGTTTTAGTTTGGTTCCATTCAATTTCCTCTTGTAATGGTTCCCTTCCAATCCGTGGGGATCCTTCATGGGTTGTGGGGATTTTTTGTCATTGCCCAATTACTTGTTTTATTGACTTAAGTTTTTGGTATTAATCTTCTCTTTGATGCTTGGTCGTTGGATATCATCAATTTAGCTCCGCTTTACTCCATTTAGGCAAGGTTAATGCTCTTCTCTTACAAAGGACAGCAAACCTCATAGAATATGCGTAGAAGGAGGCTAAAGACAAGAAACGACCCTAATGCATACTAAAAAGCATAGGAACTAGGCTAGTTAAGGGACTAAATGTGTGTAAATAGGAGTCACATCAAATATCTCCAATCCAAACCTTTGCTCGTCCCGAGTAAAGAGGTGACTAGAACTTAGACCTTTATTTAAACTATCCTAATAATAATATAACCGATGTGAGACAATTAGCGGGTCTCACTCCGCCCCTTAAACTCACAACAAGACATCCATGAGGTAAGATGCCTTCTTGCAAGGCAAGGTCGGGCTTGCCAAAATGGCGATACATCCAAGCATGAAGCACACAAAACAAGTAATGAATGCATCTACAAAAGAATAGCCACTTTCCTCACCTAAGTGGCAAAAATCACCTACAAGGGAAGCAATTCAAGGGTACATACTCCATCATAGATATTGGTTCTCCCAGTTACTAAGTCCAAGAGGATACAAACAAGTCACCTCCAAGTTGTGTTGAACTAGGTTGCCTTTGTCCACAATTGCTAAATGCTTTTGTCAAGAGCCAAGTCCCGATGGTGTTAGAAAACACTGTAGGATCGCATAATTCTACATCTTGCCTAGACAAGAAGAAGGGTCGTCCCCTCTCCCCTATTCAACAAAATAAGATCAATGAATGAAAGGGATCAAGATGTTTTGAGTTTCACATTTGTAGTTTGCTTTTTGATTTGTGTCACCCCCCCCCCCCCCAATTTCTTGTGGCTTTTGACATTTGAGAACATTTCTTGCCATTTTTTATGTTTGGCATTTTTTATACTTTGGCAATTCTTTTCAATATTGCATTTTTGAATATTTTTCAAAGTAATCCCATTTGTAGCAAGGGTAATTTTATTAAAGCATAGGAATCTATTTTTGCTCCTCTTTTCATTGATGCATTTTGCAAACTTTTTGATTTTGATTTTTGGTACTTGAACTCAATTTGACATTTGTTGTGCCCATTCCCTTTTTGTTGACAAAATATGATGATAGAAGTGAAAGAACGGTTACATGCCTTAAAAGGTCACCTTGGAATAAACGGTAGCCAAGGAGTTATCACACCACAAGGTGCTCTTGACTAGGCCTTAGTCCATGGGTCAAATGATACTAGTATGACACATCCTAGGGTGTCTTGAGACTATTCTAGAAAACAAAGTCTCAAGGAGAAAAATTATCTACAAGGGCCTTATATACACTTGTTAAGCTTTCAAAATATGTATTTTCACAAATTTTCTAACCATGAAAACTGCATGCCATGATGCAACTATCATATATACAACTCTAATGCATATACTTTTATCAACTATTAAGCCATATAATCTAGATGCAATCCTAATATCACATAGGTATAAACCGCATCAATAAAAAAGAAGCCACATTGTCATTAACATATAAGAGGAAATAGGAGATTTGGAAAGATCATACCATACGGTCTTTTATTTCCTTCATGCCTCGAATGTGGCGTAGTCGACCCAATGTGATACGAGTGACAAACAAACAAATATATACAATATATACAATTTTACACTACAAAGGAAAGAACATGTTTTTGGAATTTTGAAATTTTCAAGTTTTTATGGGTTTTGTTTTTATGAAATTAAAGAACATATTTTTGAGTTTTTTCGAAATTTTTCAATTTTTATGTGTTTTAGAATATAAATTCCCATCCCCAACTTTATTTTGGACCTTGTCCTCAATGTACATGTAGGAGTAGGAATGAAAAATAAAGTACATATTATTGGATTTTTAAAGTTTTATGGAAATTGAAGTACAAAGCAATGATATGATATGAATGAATGTATGCTCTAACTAAATGCAATTCTATATGACATATATAACAAATGAATGCAATTCTATATAATGCATGTTCTCACCTATGATCAAACCTCCCCAAACCGATTTAAGCACTATTTCTAGTGTAGGAAAAATGAGGTTTGGTCATTAGTGACTATACAAGAATGCAAATTTAACTATATGCAACTAATTATATGAGACATGTGAGATATATTACAATGCAAGCTATACTATATGATTAACTATGATGTATGTTACTTCATGGGTGAACCTCCCCAATCCGATTTTAAACACTATTGCTAATGTAGGAAGAAAGGGGTTTAATCATGAGGTAACTACATAAATGCAACTATACATGAGAGATAGGGAAAGAAAGGATTCTTACAATCATGATCTCAAGTGTTTGTATATTTGTAGAAGATGAAGATGGTAGATAGGATGCATATATAGCCATGTCATGAGACAAATGAGAAGATGTGAGATTTTAGCATCAATCTGCTCGAGTCAAGTCTGACCCGCTCGAGTTGAGGCTCGGGACGCCCGATTTCACAGGAATCCGCCCGGATTCTCATGCAGGGGACTTTTCTTTCTTTCCTTAGGTCTCAACTCACACGAGTTGAGGTCGAGCCTCGCGGATTTGAAGCAAATTTTGACCCAACACCTTTTTAATGATAAGAAAGATGTGCACAAGATCAAAATCTCCATTTTCTTCATTCCTTTACATTTCCCATCGTCTCATTTTCATTAATTTCCTACAAAAAGCTCAATTAAAACATGAGATCCCTCCCTTTCATCTCTCATGCAATTTATTAAATTAATGGAAATCTACACTAAATGCATATATACAAGTTAATGGTTATTGAGGAACTCCATCAAACCAAAGGTTATCAATAAATAATTTCATAGAAATTTATCACTAGCACTCAAAGCACGTAGAAGTCGGTCAAATTCTTAGGAGTGAGATATAAATAGGCATGGATAACAACACAAGATTATGCAATTGAAAAATGCCCAAGTAATAGACCGAACAATCATGTTAAGAACACTATGACAAAAATCATAGGAGATGTGATTGATGGAAGCAACATAAAACGAGAAACTTAACATTTCACTCAACTCGTCCTCCAAATAGTCAAAGTCACCACACTCCAGTCAAGTACTCTCATTATCATCCAAGGTGACTTCAATAGTGTCTATTTGGGGTTCCTAAATGTCTTCATATTCCTCATCCCAACAAGGACCATTATAAAAAGGGTTGTCATAACAAGGCTCACCAAGCTCAACACAATTGTCTCCCTCTAACATGTCATCCCCAAAGGGTGATTTTTCACTTAAGCTTTCATCCATCTCACTCTCACTTTGCCCATTAACATCAAATTTCATGGAAGTTGGTTTCATTGGTACACAAGAAGAATAGGATGACGACATCCAAGCATTAGTTTCACAATCAAGAATGTACTCCTCATCATCATCACTCTCATCATCTAGCACTCCATCTTCCCAAGGAGGGGCAAATTTGTGAAAATAGTGGGTTGGCTGATCAAGGTTATAGGAAGGTGTCTCATTCTCATAAATCTCTTTTTCATCATAGTTTTCCTCAATGAATTTTTGAAATGTCATTATCGCTTCTATCATACCTTCCTTGGCACTTTCAAAGATGTCATGTATAGTTTTCTTAAGGCATTCGGTGGCCATGAACTCAACAAATTCCCAAAATTCCTTACAACTCATCTCACAAATCCTACCATCACTCAAGTGAAATGCTAAGTTGTGGGTTTCAAGATTCATGCCATTATAAACAACACAACAAGCTTCATCATTTGAAAGAGTAAAACCATGATGCCAAGCATGAGTCATATAATCTTCAAATCTTGCAATATATTTATCAAAAGACTCATTTTCATTTGCCAAAAAGTGATAGTAGACATATTGATCATATGAAATAGAACAAGTACAATAAAACTCTAGAAGAAGAAGCAGAACTAAAACTAGACAAAAGAACGATTCAAATACACAACACCGTCCCCGACAACGGCGCCATTTTGATGAACGTGTCGTTGTACGCTCTCAAACACATTTATACCCAACTACTAGCATAGTAAGCACATTGAGGTCGAACGCAAAGGACGGAGGTTTCTCAAATTGTTCAATCTAAGTATAGTTGCACTAGGTTGCCACGATTTAGTTTGAGTTGATAATTCTAAACTAATTAAAGCAATAAAAACAAGGGTGTGATCAAAAGATAAACAATACTAGGGAATCATGGGTTCATAGGAGATTCATGGTGGTGATCATACAAACATGTTTATATAGTTGCAAGAAAATTATTGTTGTAGTGGAATCTAGTTAGTTTATGTCTTACGATTCATAGGAAGATTTGGGTCCCGGAGCCGAGTCGGTCAAGACTGTACAACACGTACAAGTCGACTTACTTTCTTCCTATCCACTTCTATGCATGGTCTGACAAGACTCGAGTTAGTTTATATCTTACAAGTCTTGTTGAATAGATAAGAGATGTATAAATGCAAGGTTTCATATTCAAGCATTTTATCAAACATAACATGTGCATAGGTTAACGCTACAACAAGCAAGCAATCTTATCATAACATATTAGATGAAAAGTATGAATCTACCCCCATGTTATAGTTCCCCTAATTTCCCATTAACCCTAGCTAGAAGACTACTCACTCATTATCATGGAAAACATGTTAACAATTGTGTCAATCATCTTAACAAGCATAAACATGATGAAAGAGTGAAACAATAAACAATAAACCAAAAAAGAGTAAAGGAATTGTACCAATATTAAGATGAACAAATGGAAAGAAAAGAATAATAGAAGAGAACTTGATTGATTTATGAAGAGTTGTCAATTCTCCAATAATAACCCAATAATCTTCAATTACCCAATAATAAGTGTTGAACAATAATTAAGAGGGCTAATCTATTCTAGTCTACTCCTAATGAGAGCTTAATCTATTCTAATCTACTCCTAATGAGAGCTTAATCTAAACTAAGGAAGCTTTGCCTCCACTAAGAGGGCTTCATCTCCTCTAAATACAAGAGGGGTATATATAGTAGTACAAGGATTAGGTTAACTAAGGGCTTAAATGATTATTAGACCCTTTAAAATAAGATTAGACCCTTGCAAGTCTCAGGAGTAGCCCCACGTCTTGTGCAGAGAGAGACGCTCGTCCTATGCTCGGGACACTCGGATTGGTCACTGAAACGCCCGTACTGGACATGAGACGCCCGGATCGTGAGCCAGCATGGTTTCTTCTTCTTTGACTGCCTCATGATCCGTGGGGATCTTTGAGGGGTCGGGCGTTCTGGGTCTTAGGTCGGGCAACTCTCTGCTCAGGTCGGGCGACTTTTTGCTCAGCTTGTCTATTTGAGCTCAGATTGTAAAATGAACGTCATTTCCTCATCCGGACTCCTATTGGAGTGATTCAAAAGGTTAGACCAATTGATTTTTTGACGCCGTTGTTAGAAATCTATATCTCATTATTTAACATACTCATATATGTTCTAATTAATTTAGTCATAAAATTAATTACAAATCTTATGCATGCAAACAATAAGTAAATATAAAGAAGAAATAATCATTCTTACATTGATTATTTCGGTTTTATGGGCACCAACAAGATCTCCTTCTTGTTAGTTCTTGAGCTTCCAAATATTGGATGAACAAGGTTCAAATTAGAACCTCTCCCAAAAGCATATATCCAAGATAACCCCTTAAAAGATAAATATTATTTGACTAGAACAATATATATCTTACTAAAAATTGACCCAAAATATTTATATTGGTCTACATTATTTAGACATAGAGAAAGGAATTTTTGGAAGTTATTATCTCTCTAATTTCTCATAAGATATTGAGAGGAAATTATATTTCTTACTCTAGAAATATTGTATGAAGATGTGAATGAATTATTAGTGAGAAAAACTCTCTAAATGTGGCCTTGGAAAACCGGGTGGAGGGTGGAAAAGGGGCCAACGCATGACACTTCCTTCTACCCATAAAATGTAGGTATGTAAGAGTAGGTATTAGTGTGATGATTACACTTTTAAATAAAATATAAAACACACTTAATACTCTAATCCACTCTAATTATTTTCGGTACATTTTGTGTAAAATGGAAAGTCCATTTTACACATTATTTTGTCAATATGTCATACGTAACATGTTCCAAGACATTATGTGTATAAGATGTATTTTTAACAATTAAAAATCAACATATTTATAAAATATGTCACTTATAAAATTTACCTAGTATTTCATAATTACTTGTACCAAAAAGTGTTCCCGAATTATAAACTACAACATTCTGTATTTATAATAATTTGTTCATTTCGTTTCAATTGTTTCTGTAAACAATAATTTCATCTAAGTAATAAAACAATTCTATTACTTAGACCGTATCTTATTTAATCAAATTACAATGAGACACGTAAATATTACTTCCAAAATCGTCCGTCAATTTTAAGTAATTTAATTAACTCGTATCGTCATACGATCAATTAAATATTCAATTAAGAGTGTTACCCTTTAGGTATGACCTAAGGGGATCAACTGATCACCACCGTCGCACGACAGTAATGTCAAACTCTAGTCAGCCAATCATTACCGATATGTGTGGAACAGTTGACTGTAAAAATATTACATCCCACATGTATTCTTAAAATGAGATTTAAACATGTGATCATTATGATCCACAATTGAGGACACATACTCCAACAATCTCCCACTTGTCCTCGACAAGTGTGCGTCACCAATTCTCTTGTCCTATTACTATCTCCCACTCAATGCAAGGTGTCTTTCGGGTCGTACTTGCAAGTGATCATATCGAGAGTGGTTTCCTCGATCTGGAGAATAACTGATTGACCGGAGTTATCTACCATAGATACCATCCGAGCGTGGCCACGCATTTCCAGTTCATTACTCCTCGAGTGGCCCTGAGATATTGTTTTAACCCTGACAAGGGGGTGGACAATTCCTATCGCACTTATTCCCTTCGACTAGCCACAGCCATCATAACCCAAAATATGCCCATTTGACCCCATTTACGAAGGTCGTAGTAACACAAATCAAAGTTAATCTGAAACTGTGCCATCTTAGGCGAACAGTCTTTAGTCAAAAGAATCGACCATTAGAATACTATCGTACCTCTCGCCACGACCAGGCTATATAAATTTGCATGAACTCTATAAGCGGTCACTGCCCGACAAGGTGTTCCTAACAGTCTGCCTATGTGATCGACTAGTCATCTCACATGACTCTATGGCACTTGAACTTGCCATCAATCGCATCACACTCTAGTCACTTCGAGATGTCACCTCATACAAGTGACTATGGGCGAATACAATGCTAATCCGTGTTCACTTTAACGGGGTTCAATGTTATCTCTACAACCCGTTTGGATGTAACAAAGTATAAAAGGAGTTTTTAAAGTAAAAACTCGAACGACAAATGAGATTATCACATATGAATAGTCAATGCCTGATTACTATTTCATGTTCTATAATCTAATTTGATCTTGTATGTAGTTGTTCATTTCAATTCAATTGAAATGACATGACTCATCATGTTTAGCCTATGAGAAGGCTTTGGTTAGTAGGTTTTATCAACTTCTTGTACCTTACTCAACCATACTACATACTCGTTTTCCTTTGTAATGTATACATTTGCATCACAAAACTTTCTGAGTACGTGTCGAGATCCAATCAAGACATAGGTCCTCTAGCCTAAGAATAGCTCCCACTGTTTTCACAGTGTGCGGGACTCATCCTCTTGCACATCTCATGATTGCTAGTGTACTCAACTTCTGTTATAAATATCTCTCATTGTACTTTATTGCCTAGAACGATTCTAGAAAATCTATTTCTTAAATAACATAGCCACAATGGTATCTTAACCATCCTAATGTGTTTTGATTATGGTTTTGTCGGAAACCATGCGCAATCTGAATTGTCAATTGTCACTTGTGTAATACCCTTACACAAAATTGCATCAAAAACCCTTTGCATTATATCCTTAATGCTTCTGCAAGTACTTAAGGGTAATCAATATGGCTACTTGGTAATTATTTCTTGAATTCGATTTTGAAACAATTCATCATACTCAAAATATATGAAGTGTTATACATCATTTCCTATTTAATTGATTCGGCAGCTGAAGCAAATGGAATCAATCAAATTTGTTCAATTGTATTGAACTTGTCATGAATCTTATCAACATGAGACTTCTTATTAGACACTAATATCATGCAGATTTATCTTCATAAATCCGGATATTAAAGATGTATTATAATACTCCAAAAGTCTTATATCATTCTCAATGATCAATATGTCATCCACATATAAGACTAATTAAAATTTCCGTAACTCCCACTAAACTTCATGTATAAACACAACTTCTCGACTTATCGAGAAAAGTTTTATAACATGATCAAAACATTGATTCCAACTCATGGATGTCCTACTTAAGATTCTCTCTTAAGTTTTGCATTATCTTAGGATTGCAAGAATCTACAAAACTCAAGACATGTATTGAATACATTCCTTCTATTGAAGAAGTGAGTTTTAGATTCACTCGCTATGTATTTCATAATAATGAAACACAATTCCTAAGAAGATCCAAATAGACTTAAGCATTTCAACCAGCGCAAAACTCTTTGCCACCAATCTTGCCTTGAAATCTCTCTTTATTAGTGCAAAACCCTTTGTCACTAATCAAGCCTTTTATTTCGGATTTACATGGCTCTAAGCCTTGTATTGAGTTGTGACTTAAACACTCTCATGTAAGTCATATGTTCATTACTTTCCAGAAGTAATCAACTTGAATCAAACAATTTATTTTGTAAGTTATAAGCTCTTTACTTTCTTAGAAGAAGCATGAATTCATCATTTTCAACAAGTGACGAGTTTAACCTCCTAGGTTTACACAAAACGTCTCATGTAGCCAAGAAAGACCAGTTTCTTGCGACATAACATTAACATTCTTTGTGGCTCTTTGAATAATTTTTCCCACTCTGTCTTCTAAAAATAAACTTGTATTTTAGAAAGACAGCTTCACGAGCCGCAAACCCGTCGTACTCGTGATAATTGAAAGGGAAAAATGAGCATTTGTTTCTTGTGAAAACTTACAAACATGGTACCCTACCATTTCATATCTCATATGATTTGTTTAGATTTAGTGGAAAAATAATTTAGACAAAATGATTAAATCCCCAAAAGGATCAAGTAACTCAAAATCATATCGAATAGCGTTTGAATTCTTATCCAACCACACATTATTCCATAATGCGTGCTAAGAGAGATTAACTTGTGATACTATATCACATTTTCTTTGGCTTATATCAAAGTGACTTTGATAATCCCATCACGACTAAATCGTGCTTCTTTGAACTTTTGAACTTCTTCAAAGATTTCTCTATTTACCTTATTGAGTGAACACATTCGTGTCAACCTAAATCGTTGGTAAAAGAAAATGATCAACCTATTCTGTATCAATGATTTATAGTCTCGATCTCCTTTTCAACCAAAAGGCACGAGACATGTTTCTTTGAATACAAGATACACATACAACCATAAGATCTAATGGTTTCAAGAGTACTCGATAACTCTTTGCGTTCATCATTCCAGAATCTTAGGTTTGATCTTGGGTTACCAATTTGAGTCTTGCATCATCTTCATGATATATTATTCTAGTTTGGTTTAGAATATGAACACCTTGATAATGGGCTAGCCATACATCAAATTATGGTGTATAGGGTCACAAAAGTGAAACCTTTTTTTGTATCTTAACAAGTTCATATTCTTATTTAGATTTTATTCACTTAATAGTCACAATTAAGTACAACTCTAAACCCAAAAACTAGATTTAGTACACAATGACTCTATCTCTCAACATTATTGTTGCTAGTCGTCATATTCTAATCATTCTATGTATCGCATACAATGATGAAAACCACCATCGGTTTCTAATATTGACGAAATGGTACTAGCAAAATTTATGTCAATCAAATAAATAAAGAACTAAGTCTTATTAGATGTCCCACAACTAACTTTCTTATTCTTTAACAACTTGGGGTAGTTTCCTTTCTAGTGTCCAACATTTAAGACAATGGAAACTTTATTGGTCGGGATTGATAGGTTTAGTATCGTCATTCTCAATAACTTTACTTTTAACATTACCTTGTATCAATTCCATTTACTTCTTGAACCTCGTCCTTTTCTTAACGGTTTAAGAGAAGGCTCCCACTGATTTCAAAGAATCTTTACTTAGAGAAGCAAAGTTGAATCTTATGAAGACTACTCTTCAATTCAATCGTTTTAGTCTTAAAACTTTCATTGAACTGGTTGCGTTATTTTGGTCAATTACGAATTCTAACAAATCTAATCACCAAAACAATTTATCGCTTCAAGGTACTTAATTTAATTAAGCATATGAGAAACAATTCATTGTAAGTAGATATGTTAGTCAAGAATCAAAAACTTGTTTGATAATGAATAACTTTAATCTATACTCTTTACAAGAGATCCTTAGCAATGGTTCATTTGAGGTTTTAGAAGCAAATTCATATTTGTGTTTAGTTACGATGTTTTAATGGAGATTTGAATCAAAAAACGAAATGATATCGTATATGAATTATGGTAAAGAAATAGAACAATATGATAACGGAATAGTGGAAAACTTAACATTTATCGTTTTATTAATACTTGTAAATAACAAGTAAAGCATTTACATAGTGACCTCTACCCAACTATGATAAAAGATTCCAAGATCGAAATTCATATTAACTTGGGCACTGTAGGGCCGATTCATCCCTTATCAATATAACTCGGTGGATTAACACTTTAATCGATTCTACTTTTAGAACTCTTGGTCTATAAAATTACATTAACTTTTATCTTTAGCCCTGAACACATGCGACTACGGTCACGAGTACTTCCGTTGAGCTCAATCCAAATTTCGAATAAATGTGTCCATGATCCAAATCCACATCAATTTGGGCACGGTAGGGCCGATTCATCCCTCATCAACATGAATTAGGTGGATAGACATTTATCACCCACTTCACCAACGTAACAAGGTTTGTCTTACGGTAAAGCCGGCTCAACTCCCTTGCAAAACTGGTACTTCATGGTTTCTAATTTTTGGTAAGGCTAAGTCTCAATTGTTTATTTTAGCGAGAGGTCATGTCAATTTATTATCTATCACGTTTTAAGTGAACTAAAGCGGTGAACTACGATAATTGTAATTGACACGGTCGAAATACTCGATTAGATGAAAATGCATGTTTTAGTTATGGCGATTTAGCGATGCATGCGACATATAAATAAAATGCAAAGCATAAATTAAATCCTAGTATGGCCTTCCTAAAATAGTAAATCTAATTAACTATTACATATTCGCAAACCAACTCCATTGGTCCCTTGAACTTCGGTTTTGGCACGCCTCTCGAGGTGACACGGTCTTTATGTATCGCCTTCTTGAATGACACCATCTTCAAGGAACTTCGGAATAATTAAATTACATAACAAATTACATAACTTCCTATTATACATTTGCAATTAAAATAAAATAAAATAATAAATCTATTAAATTATAAAACGGTGATACGAGATCACAATAAATTACAACCGAACCGATATTCCCATACATTTCGGGTAATACCAATTAAAAACTAAGGCCATACTAAGTAAAATTACATAAAATAAAATTACATAAAATAAAATTACATAAAATAAAATTATGACAATCATAAATAAAATACAGCATTATTATATGTATGAACATGCCCAATTTTATGCTAAATCGCCTTTAAGTAGCCAATATCGTATATTTAACGGTTTTTACGGATTTGCGTGATTCAACCTTTTAAAATCACAATAAATTACATAAATTCATATTTATGCATAAGTTAATTACCCTAACCTCTTAGGACTCAAAATTAGTCTCCACTAACTATTTGACTATAATTAACTCGTATTTCTTAAAATTATTCATTAATGGACCCAAAATTATAATAAGATGCCATAAACTTCAAATAAATCACAAAAATTTCAAATAAATTCAAAATTTGAAATTTAAACTTATGAACATTCTGGAAAAATACCATGACACTCATAATGTTCAAAAACCTTAGGTTAAAAATCTCGAAAGTTATCTAGGAAAAACTATGTTGCGATTTACCGGATTTATCAATTATAATCATAAAAACATGAGAAAAGTTATATTCATCAACTTTTCAATTTTAGATCTGAAAAATATTATAAAATGCAACATGTGACATTTTTCCTTAGTCATGAAGTATGTTTTAGCAATTATTCACTAATTAAGTCACTATTTATGCTATTTTTCATCAAAAATTCATAAATCATGCATAAAGACTTCAATATAGCCTATTATTTTACACACATCTTGTAAAATTGCATGTGACAACATACTAAATTTCTATGACCAGATTCGAAATTTATCTCATATTAACCTATTTTTCATCTAAATCCAATTTTTTTATCATGAAAAATCCATATTTCGAGCATAAAAACTCCAAAAATTCTGAAAATGTACAGGTCATCTAAAAATAATATATGTGAAAACATATCCAAAAACCACTGTAAAATTCGAAGTTGAGCTAATTTTAGTCCGAAAATGACATTTTAATCATAAAATCACATTTTTAATGCCATTATAATATAAGATGAACAATAAAAATCCATAAATTAACCAAAATATCCAAAATACATTTTAGGATCAGAAACTTTAACATGCATAAATTTATTTCGTGATATATCATAATAACACAAATTTACAAGTTTTATATGTTAATCGTATAACTCAGAAAAAAACTATAACCGATTTGCATGCAAACAACCAAGGCTCATGATACCGCTTGTTAGAAATATATATCTCATTATTTAACATACTCATATATGTTCTAATTAATTTAGTTATAAAATTAATTACAAATTTTATGCATGCAAACAATAAGTAAATATAAAGAAGAAATAATCATTCTTACATTGATTATTTCGGTTTTATGGGCACCAACAAAATCTCCTTCTTGTTAGTTCTTGAGCTTCCAAATATTGGATGAACAAGGTTCAAATTAGAACCTCTCCCAAAAGCATATACCCAAGATAACCCCTTAAAAGATAAATATTATTTGACTAGAACAATATATATCTTACTAAAAATTGACCCAAAATATTTATATTGGTCTCCATTATTTCGACATAGAGAAAGGAATTTTTGGAAGTTATTATCTCTCTAATTTCTCATAAGAAGTTGAGAGGAAATTATATTTCTTACTCTAGAAGTATTGTATGAAGATGTGAATGAATTATTAGGGAGAAAAACTCTCTAAATGTGGCCTTGGAAAACCGGGTGGAGGGTGGAAAAGGGGCCAATGCATGACACTTCCTTCTACCCATAAAATGTAGGTATGTAAGAGTAGGTATTAGTGTGATGATTACACTTTTAAATAAAATATAAAGCACACTTAATACTCTAATCCACCCTAATTATTTTCGGTACATTTTGTGTAAAATGGAAAGTCCATTTTACACATTATTTTGTCAATATGTCATATGTAACATGTTCCAAGACATTATGTGTATAAGATGTATTTTTAACAATTAAAAATCAACATATTTATAAAATATGTCACTTATAAAATTTACCTAGTAATTCATAATTACTTGTACCAAAAAGTGTTCCCGAATTATAAACTACAACATTCTGTATTTATAATAATTTGTTCATTCCCTTTCATTTGTTTCTGTAAACAATAATTTCATCTAAGTAATAAAACAATTCTATTACTTAGACTGTATCTTATTTAATCAAATTACAATGAGACACGTAAATATTACTTCCAAAATTGTCCGTCAATTTTAAGTAATTTAATTAACTCGTATCGTCATAGGATCAATTAAATATCCAATTAAGAGTGTTACCCTTTAGGTATGACCTAAGAGGATGAACTGATCACCACCGTCGCACGACAGTAATGTCAAACTCTAGTCAGCCAATCATTACCGATATGTGTGGACCAGTTGACTGTAAAAATATTATATCCCACATGTATTCTTAAAATTAGATTTAAACATGTGATCATTATGATCGACAATTGTGATCGCATTATTGTCGGAGGACACATACTCCAACAGTCGTTTCATATAGTATATTTTCAGAGCCAAACAAGCTTGTCTTGGTTTGGTTCCAAGTAATTTCCTCTTGTAATGGCTCCCTTCCAATACGTGGAGATCCATCATGGGTTGTAGGGATCTTTTGTCATTGCCCAATTACTTATTTTATTGACTTAAGTCTTTGGTATTAATCTCCTCTTTGATGCTTGGTCGTTGGATATCATCAATTTAGCTCCGCTTTACTCCATTTAGGCAAGGTTAATGCTCTTCTCCTACAAAGGGCACCAAACCTCATAGAATATGCGTAGAAGGAGGCTAAAGACAAGAAATGACCCTAATGCATACTAAAAAGCATAGGAACTAGTCTAGTTAGGGGACTAAATGTGCGTAAATAGGAGTCACATCACATAGACACCATTTCGACAATAGTTTCAAAACCAACTAAAAAACGATAAATATTTAATTTTTAAGCATTATTTAAGAAAAACGTTCTTTTTTTGTCTTATTTGTTTTCGTTCTTTGATGACGTTTTACAATAATTATTCTATAGGTTATATTTGATTCAAACGTAAGACGTATGACCTTTAATACTCTACACTCCTAGTCATATTTATAACAGACTGAATATAAATAACAACCAACAATTATTGAACGTAGTCCTGGAATAAAAGACCGCATGCTGAAGTATACTAGCATGTCTCCTATGAGCTTATTGAACGTAGACATGGAATAAAAGACCGCAGGCTGGAGTATACTAGCATGTCTCCTACGAGCTTATTGAGGCTCTCAAATCTATGTACTTAAATATGATTATAACTAATATTATTCTAAATTACTATTTTTATTTTTGAAATACAATTTATATGAAACATAGATTGATATTATTGGTTAACATACTTATGATGTATTCATCGAGGAACGTTTTTGCCGAATAGTCCATTAACTGACCGAGCTATTTATGATACACAGAAATTCATACGACTCTAATTGATATTAAATACCGAAAAGGCTACATGTACACGGGGTGTACAAGCCCCTTGGTACACAGGCCTGTAGTAACGTGTCACGTGGAAAGTGGTAGGGACCATATGAAATCTTTTTCAATGGTTAATTCTACTACCTAAATTGAAATATTTTGAATTTGAAATTCAAATTTGAAGGAGTTGAAGAGTCATTTATTTTTATTAGTCTATCTATTTTTACAAAAAAAAAAAAAATTTATATTATATTATATTTTATTTTATGAATATTATTTTTAGTAAATACACATTTTCTTCCCAAAAACACAACCATCTTCTCTCCTTTTTTTTATCCCACCCATAAATCCCTCCACCACCGTCCGGCCATCTTCTGGCCACCACTGCACCCACCACCGGGAAAACGTCTCACCACCATGCTTAATGCCGGGAATATTTTACCTAATACACATTTTCAATTGCTCTCATTCTTCTCCTACTCAATAACTCACATCACTCTCCACCACCAACCTCCACCCAACACCTCCCGTCAACCAACCACCTACCATCATCGCTCCGACATCCTTACATTCGTACGCCCCTCACGCGCGACCTTTAACCCGCCGCCCAATACCCCTAGCCGCCGCCACCAACACTACCGGATCTGATTAGCCAAAATAGGTTTTGTTTACTCGTCGGATGCTAGATTAAGAAACAAGTTGGAGAAGAAATATTTATTGTGTATTTGCCTTTTAATGGTTGCCGATGATATGTTTTTATACAAAAATATACAAGCTGCTGGGTTAAGACTTGGTCATATCCCAAAGATCCGATATTGATACGATATTCATAAAACTAGGAAATATACGATATTAATCGTGGTTGTAAATATTGCAAAACTAATAATATCGGAAACGGAGGTGTGGGGTTTTTATCGTGGCTGTTGTGATGTTTATGTATAAGTTCCGTGGTGATATTGTGGACATGTGGTGGTTGGCAGTGACTCGGTCTTTGTGAGTATGGCACGATGGTCATGAGGTGATGCCAGCGGTTGTAGGGTTGGTGAGGGAGGAGGCCAAAAAGAAAAAAATTGTGGTGGTGCCATTGCTTTCGAGTTTCATCGGAAAGTGGTTGTTGGAGGACGGCGAAAAAAACGTACTTCGTATTGTTTAATAAAGTTGTTATTAATTATTAATTACGTACGTATTTATTTATAAAACATTGTTAGATAATTTTATCATGATTATGATTAACGATTAATCAATTGATATCAAAATTAATTATAATTAACGTGATTGTGTATAATTTGATTAAAGATAGCTTAATTCAAGTTAAAAAGAACATGACTTTTTTTTAGATTAAAATAGAACATGATTAAACTTTAGTTAATTTAATTAAGGTAAACTAAACTTAATTAGACATAACTTAATTCGATTATAAAATTATACAAACATTACCTAACAAATAATATTTTAATTTTATTCATTAATTTCTAACTAAACGTAATTAAACCTAACATAATTTATCAAAATTTCATTAAACTTAATATAATTAACGTTACATGGACTTGACTAAATTTTACTTAATTAGAGTTAAATAAACTTAGTTAACTAGATTTAATAATTTAACATCATTATTCAAATATAATCAAAGTTAATAACTAAATTTAAGGTAATTATACTTGAATAACCTAAACTTTGTTAAGTCTAAATAAACATAATTTAGATATAATAAGTGATTCAATAAAGTTCATTATTCAAATATAAAGTTACACTCATACCAATTATTTAATTACAAGTTAAAGTTGATATGAGTTTCAATAATACGCATCCGAAACGTAATATCGTTATTTTGTCTAAAACTAATATTATATACTCCGTATTATACTATAACTTATTTTAATAGTAAATATATTAAATAAAGTCCTCACTCCTGACGAGTCTGTCGTAGTTGCACTAAAACCAATCCTAAAATAAACCAAACCTAAAAATACTAAAACCTTAAAAACTCCCAATCCTAAAATAAACAAAACATAAAAACACTAGAACAAACCCTAAAAACAACCAACCCTAAAATAAACAAAATCTAAAAACACCCAACCCTAAAATAAACCAAACATAAAAACACTAAAACAAACCCTAAAATAAACAAAACCTAAAAACACCCAACCCTAAAATAAACCAAACATAAAAAAACTAAAACAAACCCTAAAAACAACCAACCCTAAAATAAGTCAAACCTAAAAATACTAAAACAAACCCTAAAAACAACCAACCCTAAAATAAACCAAACCTAAAAATACTAAAACCCTAAAAACACCCAGCCTTAAAATAAATCAAACATAGAAACACTAAAACCCTAAAAATTAAATTGGAGGTAAAATGTGAAAAAGTAAATAAAAATGTTTTTTTTTTTGTAAATAAAAATTTTATAGTATATGATATGAGAGTATATAAATTATTGAATAAAATATGGATTAATAATATTATTCTGACATGAAAAAGATTATAGATTTTAATAAAAATTCCTCCAACTTTCCCTCCTAATCCAAAATTTTCCCTCCAATATAACAAAATTTTCCCTCCAACTTTCCCTCCAAACACATGGCGGGCTACTAACGGGAAGAAGGCGGATATATGGATTGCTGAAATGGCGGATTCCTATTGGAGGAGAGGCCGTGGCGTGGATTAATGACGTGGCAGACACTGTGCAATGATACAATTTTTATGTACATAATACGAGAGACGAATTTATGATACTAATTTAATCAATGTGATAAGGAGCAATGATGTGTATGATACTAATTAAACATGAGTACTCATACATTAATATAAGTGTATGGTTTAAGTTAATATAACTTACATCTTATATAAATTATTACATATCCTCTTAAGTTAGAGTTGTAAGTACAAAGAAACAACAACCTCACAAAATTAGAACACACATAAATAAGACTTTTACTATCCTATCATCGACCGTATACGATTATGTATGATCAATATGTGATCCTACCCGATCTTTCCACCAAAACGATCCTACGATGACTTGTATCATTTCCACTTTTTGGATCATGGGTTCGTACAATTTTACGATCTAGATCACGTTTTAACAACATTGAACTTGGTTATTCTTGAATTTACTAAAGTTAACTTAACTAAGTTGATCTATAAGATAAGCAGTAGCATGAGTTGAACTGAACTGAACTCAATGAAGTTGAACTAAAGTAAGAGTTAATTTGCGTAGAGATGAGTTTGTAATTAACTTAATCAAATTCTTTGAACCTAAGTTCAGCTCATTTCGGTTCTGTTCAGTTCAACTTCATTTAGTTGAGTTCAGTTCAGGTTCATTCAGTTCAATTCAGTCTAACTCCTACTACTACTTCTCGTATTGATCAGCTTAATTTAGTTCAATTTAGTCGAACATATTTATCGTACATAATCGTATAAGATCGATGGTAAGATTGTAAAAGTCCTCAATTAAGTTTATTTATGTTAAGTTATGTTTATTTAGTGTTATACAGATAATTGTTTGTTATCATAATGATTAAATTAGTATCATATATTATTCTCTCGTATCATACCCATAAAAATTGTATCACTACATAGAGCACGCCATGTCATTAATCCGCGTCACCGCCTTTCCTCCATTAGAAGTTCACCACGTCATTAATCCACACCTCCACCTTTCGCCCAATAGTATTAACCTCAGTTAATTTAAAGCATAACTAGATTTAATTATCAATCCACACCTTTCCATTTCACCCATTAATAGACCACCACATCATCAATCCACACCATCTTATTTCACCCATTGGTAGTAGGCCATATCATCAGTCCACACCTCCCCTTCCACCCATTTGATAACAACATTATTTTAATTAGTTTTATTTTGTTTAATGAAAAGCAGTTTTGATATTCGGTTTGAATTACATATATTTCTATTTAATTTTTTTAATCAAAATCTTACTTGTCTAATTCATTCATTTACCGCTTATGATACATTTTTGTATAATATTTTTTAAAGTTGTGAAAATTCATTGTTCCCGTTACTACTTTCAATATAATCGTTGTTATTGTTACGTTAAATTAAGTTAAGCCAAATTCATCTTAGTTAGTTATTTTTAATTTAGTTACAATAAGATAAGATCAACTAAGTTATGTTAAGTTTAATAAAATTTAATTTTAGTCAAGTTAACTTTACTTAAATTTAGCCATGTTAACTATTTTAATTTAGCTAAGTTAATTTTAGTTAAGTTAAGTTCACTTTTTATTTAAGCTAGCCATGCCCCTTACAAATTTCTCTAATATTTTAATCTTTAAATAAGTTGTTGTATCAGATAAAATTATATTTTCTCGAAATTATACTACAAAACTATAGTTTCGAATCAGATAAGATCTAATTGTTTTAATTGCAATATCCATATCTGAACCAAAACCAACGATTCGGATCGGATATCCGATTCCAAACATAACTTTTTGATCGGATATCCAAAGTTTTAGATCTAATTCGGATAGAATGTCGGATCGGTTTGAATAATCGGATTTTTGGCTCAACCTTACATAAGAGTATAAGACTACTTTTGCAGAATTTTACCTTTATTCATCCGAAGCCAAACATTCATATTCTAATCTCTACCTTTTTTTTCCTCTGAGTATAACTCACTTCTTATTTTTTTTTGTATTCTTAATGATTTTTCATCCTAAATTTCTATTCTCATGCTCACGGTGACTGACCTCCATCGTTTCCCATTTCCATTTTCAATTCATCATCATTTTTTACCCATCTTTTATCTGAAGCCCCTTAATTATCTTATATTAAATTAACTTTGCTCATGTTTTATCTGGAGCTCCTTAATAAGTGGCTTCTTTTCCTCTTTTCATTTTGCCTCACTAATGATAAATTTGGGACATTCGAAAAAATAGTGATAAGTGATAACGGATGATAAATCGGATATTAAAAAAATAATTTTCGGTAATTGACTTAAGTAAATGATGACATCGTCATCCTAACAACAATTTTAAGTACATCCAGTTTAGAAGGTATACATTTGAGGCGAATTGTCGTTAGATTGATTAAGAACAACTATACGTTATACAAATAGAGTGATTTAGGTGACTTAATTACGTGTTTTGAGTATTCCGGTCATACAATACATGAATTTGATTTAATTTAGCTCAAATTAACTTTACTTAATTAAATAAACTTAAACTCAATTAAACTTAAATTAATAATAAGAATACCGATTTTATCGATTGACAAAGGAAAAAAAATATACAAATGACGAAAGCTTGATTAAATTTACTTAATAAAATCGTTGCGGTGGTGGTCGAAATTGTAAAACTTGATTAAATTGAAGTATTGATATATCCATACCCAAACCAAAAAATATACAAATGACGAAAGCTTGATTAAATTGAAGTTGCGGTTTAGGGAGGGGCGAGTTAGGCAACATTCTTAAGTCCACCACCGCTCTACGAGCCACCCACCGCCAACGGAACCTCGATAACAACCACTACCCACCCTTCATGGCTAAAAGACCTTCCAAACATGTGAACACTAATGCCAAAAATTAATGAAAATTTTTGATGGACCATTAGTAGATCTGAAAACGAAACATTACACCACCATTTGTAGATCTCAAACGAATCTGGCGGTGGCCGTCGACTACTGGGTGGTTGGGTGGTGGTCAAAATCGTGGCTGGTGGTTGGTTGGTAGTCGAAATCGTGGCTGGTGGTTGGGTGGTGGTCGAAATCGTGGCTGTTGGTTGGGTGGTGGTCGAAATCGTGGCTGGTGGTGGTCGAAATCGTCGACTATAGGCGATGGTTCATGGCTGGTGGTTGGGTGGTGCGTCGGATGATGGTTGTGGTGGTGGTGGTGGCCGGTGGACATGGGTGGTTGAATTGATGATATTGGGTTAGGGAGGGAGAAGAAGGGTCATGAGACTCATGACTCTTATGGGTGTTCTGAATAAATATGTAAATATATGAAATAATATAAAGTTTGATTTAATTGTATATGATATAATATTTTTGGTATAAAAATAATAATATTCTAAAAGTATAAGTTTATTTTATTTTCCCTCTAACAAAGGAAAATTTTCCCTCCTAGTTTCCCTCCAAACAAAAGATGGAATCTTTATTGATCTTGCCATGTGTCGCATTATTACTAGTCAGTGTACAAAGGCCTTGTACACCCCGTGTATTCCTAACATCTTTGATTAAATACTTCTTGAAGATCAGTACTCCGTATTTTATACAACCAACTCATACTATGAGACGGTCCTTTTATGTAAAAAAATCAAAGTAGTAAAAAAATCTATTTGACACCGGAATAACATCACAATAACACCAGAATAACAATAATACCAAAATAACAGCACAATAACATGTGGTAAGAAAAAGTAAAAATCAAAAGTAGTAAAAAAATCAAAGTGACACCGGAATAACATCACAATAACACCAGAATAAGAATAACAGCACAATAACACGTGGTAAAGAAAACAAAAGAAAAAATAATCAAAGTCGTTAAAAAAATCAAAGTGGCACCGGAATAACATCACAATAATACCAGAATAACAACACAATTACATGCGGTAAAAAAAGTGTAAAAAAATCATAGTAAAAAAAAATCAAAGTCGTAAAAAAAATCAAAGTGGCACCGGAATAACATCACATTAATACCAGAATAACAGCACAATAACATGCGGTAAAAAAAGTGTAAAAAAATCAAAGTAATAAAAAAAATCATTTGTGTGTCATAACCTTCTTATGGCAAGCTGGCTAAGAAGAGCCTTTCCAATAGGAACAAGTAGAGATTTATCTACAGTTCAAAGTAATGAAATCAATGTTCCCGTTGATTTTTCAAATTGGGATATTCCAAAAGAAAATCCCACTGAAATTTATAAAACAAGATCATTTGATTTCAAAACAGCTTTTTCTATAAGAACTCATGAAGAAACAAGAAGTATTCATAATACCACGGAAACTTTACAATTGTTATCTCAAACTAGTTTAAGAAATTATATTCAAAAAGGATATAGATTTATACATTTTGGGTTAGTACAAGTAGCTGTCAAACCTTTGGTTCACAAAGGTATTGATCTACCAATCTATATGGCTTTAAGAGACAATCGTCTTAAAGCTTATAAAGATTCGTTACTTGCAGTAATTCAAACTAATGTTTGTAATGGTCGTGTTTATTTCAACTGTTTTCCTGATTTTTCAGTTGATTTGCATGACCCATTAATTCAGGATGCTTTAACTTTAGATATTCATATTTTTGATAATAAATTCAAAGAATTTGCTAGAAACTTTGCAATAGTCTTTAGAATTTATTTCAAACTTATGTCATCTACTGTTAGTCCAAAATTCATTCATGAACCATCTTCTAAGGAAGAAACTATTTTCTTAGAAGTCCATTCAAAAGATAATAAAGCCAAATCCTTGGTAACTACAGCACGAGCACTTCCTTGGAATATGATTTCTATTCCAGAAGTACTATAGATTCCAAAGGAGTTACCAACTCCAAATATGATCAAAAAAGATTTAAATGATATAGAAGAAGATGATAACAGAGTTCTCTTACGATTTAATTCGTTTAGAGAAGCATCTTCCTCTTCTACATCCTTTCATGCTACTCCTTCAAGAAAGTCTTTTTCCAATATAGAAAATTCTGATCTGACTTATAAAGTCCATTTCAAATCTCCAATTCCGGAGCATGAAGCAACTTCATCTCCTCCTCAATCTCCAATCTTGTCAGATTTTCATTCTGTCATGGTTATTACTTCTGAAAAGAAGTTCCAAATTGATAAAGATCTTCTTCGTAAAGATTTTATGTCTGAAACTAATAATCAAAATAGAGATTGGTTTCGTCTTTTCAAAGAAGATATTAAAGATCAAATCCGTGAATATTGGTATGCTGATATGGAAAGATTAGCACTCAATATTCCATTTTTTACCTGGTTCTCTCTTCATTGTTCTAGAAATGGGATTAGTAATCCCTATGAACAATCTTATATTCAAGTTCAAACACAATTAACAAAAAATTGGAATATGAAGGATGGGAGAACTGTCACTTCTATTCATCCTCCTCCTTCAGCCTTTACATTTTCGGTTGGGGGCAATAATCTTGAACCTACTCCTTTTAAAATGGGTAGAATTGATCATCCAAATGAAGCGGTGGTTGTTGAAGATATTGTGAAAGTCTATCAACAAAACAACAACAAAAATCAAATTCTTCAAACTATAGCTAATCAAACCAGCCATATTTCTACCAAGCTAGAGTCTAAACCTTCAACAAAACTAGTTAAATCCAGTTCTATTGCGGGGTCTAGATTTCCCAGAGAATTAAATTCTCACCCTTTATTCAAGCCACAAAGTCTTCCTTACTCAATTACAAATAAAACTAATCAATCCTTACCAGGATCTTCCAGCAACAGCAAGAATGCTGATTTACTTCAAAAAATATCTCAAAAACTTGAGGATATATCTTCAAAATAAATCAAAGTCATAAAGAAGAATGATTCTTGTGATTCTGACTCTTCTGATTCATCGTCTAAATCGGATTTTCAGATTGATCAGTTACAAAATCAATTTCAAGAAAACAATGATCTTAATAAAATAAGATCTTCCTGGAAAAATACTTCCACCAGAAATTACTATCCTAGACCTTCTCCTCCTGATCTTCAATATGAAGAAAGGTTTCAATTTCAATCAAAAAGCTATAGCCCGGGAGCCCTCCATGAATGGAACATAGATGGCAAATCGGAATATGAAATCCTCAATACTCTCCAAGAAATGGGTATGGCTTCGGCCGCTTATAAAACCCGACTTAACGATGAGAAAGTTGTTTTTAACTTCATCGTCTCTGGTTTTACTGGTCAACTAAAATATTGGTGGGATAATTCTTTATCTCTCCAAGAACAATTATCCATCTATGAACATTCCATAGAACTTGAGGATGCAAATGGGGATATATCCATAGTATCTGATTGTACTACCCATCTCATACTCACCATTGCTATGCATTTCGTGGGTAATCCCCGTGAATTATTTTCAGCTCAAAAATTTGTTCTTACAAACCTACGATGTCCAACACTAAGTGATTATCGTTGGTATCAGGACACATTCCTCACTAATGTCCTAAGAAGACCAGACTGTAATGAATCCTTCTGGAAAGAGAAATTCATTTCTGGACTTCCTAATTTATTTGCTCAAAGAATCTTCAGGAAACTAAAAGAAACCCGTGGTACTGAAGATGTCCCATACAGAGAATTAACCTATGGGAAATTATTTGCCTTTATCAAAAACCAAGGTTTATCTCTCTGTGAGGAACTAAAACTTCAGATGAAGTATAATAATGAAAAGAATATTTCAAGAAGGGAACTAGGATGCTTCTGCGAAGCATTTGGATTTGGAAAAATACAAGCTCCTTCTTCTAAACATCGTAAACACAACAAACGATTTAAGAAACATCGATCTTCTCAAAAACTACCTTATCAAAATCCACCTCCATATTACAAAAAACGTCATCAATATAAACGAAAGAAGCATTCAAACTCAAATTCAAAAGAAAGTATCTGTTATAAATGTGGCAAACCTAGCCATAAAGCAGATAAATGCTTTACAAAACAAAAAATTAAGGAATTGTTTCAAGACGATTCCCTGCTCTGTAGCAAGATTTCCAAGCTACTTCTCCGGTCTTCATCATCTTCTTCTGAAAGGGAGGATATTGACCACATTCAAAGTTCTTCGGATTCTGAAACTCATGATTCAGCTTCCTCTTCACCTATTCAAAAGATTCAAGTTATAACAGACAAAGATAACAAAGAGTTCCTCTTTGACTTAATCGATTCTATTGATAACCCCGAGATTAAGAGAGATGCTTTACAATGTCTCAAATCTTTGGTACTAAAAGATCAAAAAATCTCTGCTACTGAACCATTCAGCATTTCAAAGCTTCTCAGTAAATGTCCTGAGAATCCTATCAGAGGAAAATATTTTATAGATCTAACCTCTTCTCCTACTAAGCAAATGCAACAAGAGATTAACTCTCTAAAGGTTCAAGTTAATGAAATTCAAAACTATCTTCAGAATCTTGAGATTAGAGATTTTGAAATACAAGCTAGATTAACCAATCTAGAAAAATCAAAATCTACGGAAGAGCCAAGACCTTTAGAAGAAGTCACTATTGAGACTAATTCTGATGACATTGGCTCATCTAAAAACGATTTCAAATTCATCAAAAGTATTGAAAGTATAAAATTTCAAAAATGGTATTCTATAGTTACCTTTCAAATAAGCGATTATAAAGCTAATCTTTTAGCTTTAATCGACAGTGGTGCAGATCAAAACTGCATCAGGGAAGGTATAATACCTTTTAAATATTATACAAAAACAAAAACTCAATTGTATGGCGCTAATGGAAGCCCATTACATATTGAACATAAAATTTCAAAAGCAAAAATCATAAATGATGATTATAGCTTCAAAAATACTTTTATTGTCGTAAGAGACATAAAAGAAGACATAATTTTAGGAACTCCGTTGTTAACTCAAATTTATCTTTTTAATGTTGATAATAAGGGTCTCCATACATACATTTTGTGAAGACAATTATCTTTTAAATTCATGAATCCTATGATGCAAAAAGATATTTCTCTTCTTCAATCCTCCACAATATATCAACATATTAATACTATCAAACATAAAAGAATATTAATATCTCAACTCAAAGAAGAAGTTTCTTATACAAAGATTGAAGAAAAACTTCAATCACCGGTTATACAGAAACAGATTCTTGATTTGGAAAATTTATTCAAAAGTAAAGTCTGTGCTGATATTCCTAATGCCTTCTGGGATAGGAAGAAACATGTTGTCAATCTTCCTTATATCAGAGACTTTTCTGAGAAACTTATTCCAACAAAAGCACGTCCCATACAGATGAACGCAGAACTCTTAGAAGTCTGCAAAAAAGAAATTCAAACTCTTCTTGATAAAAAGCTCATAAGGCGCTCCAAGTCTCCTTGGAGTTGTGCAGCTTTCTATGTTATGAACAATGCTGAAAAAGAAAGAGGAGTACCTTGTCTTGTCATTAATTATAAACCTTTAAATAAGGTTTTACAATGGATTAGGTATCCCATACCTAATAGACGTGATCTTCTAAAACGTCTTTATAATGCAAAAGTATTTTCAAAATTTGACATGAAGTCGGGTTTTTGGCAAATACAGATTGCAGAAGAAGACAGATTCAAAACAGCATTCACAGTCCCCTTTGGACATTACGAATGGAATGTAATGCCCTTTGGACTAAAAAATGCTCCTTCAGAATTTCAAAATATTATGAATGATATTTTCAATCCTTTTTCTACATTCTCAATTGTATACATTGATGATGTTTTAATTTTCTCTCAAAGTATTGAACAACACTTCAAACATCTTCAAACATTTCTTTATACCATTGAGAAAAATGGTTTGGTTGTCTCTGCCTCAAAAATGAAACTTTTCCAAAGCAAAATCAGATTTTTGGGACATGACATTTACAAAGGAACGATTAAGCCTATAGCCAGAGCCATAGACTTTGCTGATCGTTTTCCAGATCAAATAAAGGATAAAACTCAATTGCAAAGATTTCTGGGATGTCTGAATTATGTTTCAGATTTTTTCCCCAATCTTAGACAATTGTGTAAGCCTTTATTTCAACGTCTCAAAAAGAATCCTCCTGCTTGGTCTGAGTCTCATACCAGCATAGTCAAACACCTCAAAGAAAAGGTCAAGTCTTTACCATGTTTGGTCATCCCTGACCCCAATGCATTCATGATTGTTGAAACAGATGCTTCTGATATTGGTTATGGAGGCATTCTTAAACAAAAGAGCCAAAAAACTGAGTGTCTAGTTAGGTTTCACTCTGGAGTCTGGACTGGTCCTCAAACCAATTATTCAACTGGTAAGAAAGAAATTTTATCATTTGTTTTATGTATTTCAAAATTTCAAGATGATTTATACAATAAGAAATTTCTTTTAAGAATTGATTGTAAATCAGCAAAACCAGTTTTAGAAAAAGATGTTCAAAATATTGTTTCAAAACAAATTTTCGCAAGATGGCAAGCAATATTGTCAGTCTTCGATTTTGATATTGAATACATTAAAGGAGATCAAAATTCTCTCCCTGATTTTCTAACAATAGAATTTTTACAGGGACGAAATGTCGAGCAAGAACAAGGGAAAAGGAAGAGTTCAACAAGCTCAACAAGGAGGATATCAGTCCTCTGATGATTATGAAATGAATATTCAAATCACAAAACCTCCCACTTCAAAACCATCTACATCAAACTCCCAAAATATTCAAATTAAAACATCCAACCAATTCATACCTTTAACTTCAAATTTTCCTTCTTTACCTTACAGTCAAGCTGTTAAAAACGAATCAAACCTTTCAAAAGCCCAAAAGCAGCAAGAAGAGGTAAAAAACAATACCTCATCTTACTACTTCACCAAACCGGCAGTTGAACCTCTCTGCCTCACTAAATTCAAACAGGTTCCATCCGTTCAGGAAATCAGGAAAAATACTTACAAAACTTTTCCCACCAACCTTCATTGGTTTTCTGACAATACCTCAAAAACTCAACAGTTTTATGAGTTCATCCTAGTTGATTCCGGATCAGCTGACATTAAACATGACCGATCAACAAACGGTGAAATCATTTATTCAAAATTAATAATCAAAAGGGTTATTCATTCTGATGAATGGATTGAACCACACACTGAAAAGGATTTTTCAAAAAGATTTAGCCCTCAAACTTACTCATACACCGACTACAAACTAGCATGGTCAAGAGCTCTACTTTTCCGAGACTTTGACCACTCTTGGTTTATAACATTCAACATAACATTCAATAAAAATGTCCCAATCTGGTTTTACAGTTGGTGGTATTACTTTGGTCCTACGCAGGACATTTACCCCATTTCATGCCAGAAGGGCTTCGACACGTTTGTCGCCAACACCAAAGGCGAACTATTTTCAAAACCACTCAGCTTTCATGCTGAATTCAAATTACCCTGGATTCTTTGTTGGAGTTATACACTTCGACAAGACCTTCCACCTTCCTATCCTTTATCTCTGGTTAGGGAATTCAAAATAAAATGGTGGAACAAATTCATGGTGGAACTATGTTCCCCTGAGAACGTTCAATCATTTTTAACCACTGGCAAGAAACTAGAATGGAGCATCAATAATCTTAATAAAGACGCTTCATCCTCAAAACCCAAAACTCCAAAAATCCAAACCTCAAAAATTAATGATCAACTCATCCAACAAATGATAAATGATCCAAACACCCGACGGCAACTTATCGGTGCCCTTAAATGTCAAACCTCTGATGACACTGTCTCCTCCAGGTCCAGTACATCAGAATTTTATGGGGAGTCACAAGACCCTTGAAGGGTGATATCCGTATAAAACCCTTAAATTATAGGACTATAACGTAAATTTAATATGCGATTTATGGTCATAAACGAAAAACAACAAAGAAACGATAAAGCATTAGAAATAACCTCGGGTCCTTTGAGATGTGGCCTAAGAACATAAATCAAAGTAGATTTCCTCCTAATCGATACACCCAAGACCGTCTGAGACTATGCCCTTGTGCTAGAAATGTATTCTCTAATTGCCTTGCAATATTGAGAGAATTGTTGTGAGTTTTTTAGATGTGAGATCTGAGTTTTTCAGAGAAAATTGCTCTTCAAAACCCTAGTTTGTTTGCAAATGAATATGCTTAGGTTACAAAAGAGAGAGAGCCTCTCTTTTGTTCTTTTGGTTCGGCCAAACCGAGTGAGAGGGGAAGAAATGGGCTTTCATTTCCTCTTCATTTTAACTCGTGGTCCGACTCCAAATTACTAAATGTATATGACGCGGTCTTATTATAAATTGTCATCGGTTATCGGTATTTTAAAATATCGTCTAGTAACAAGGATTAGCCGATATATTAATACATGTCCGACAAAGACAATATTGTATAATTAATTCAATATACATTAATTAAATATAACCGTTTATATTTAATTTACGAATTAACTGTTTAATTCGCCTTAGCCAATTTTATTTAATCCGTATTAAATAAAATATCTCAACATCACGTTTGACTAATTATTAGTCAATAACTCGGACTAACTGCTTAGTTAATTTTGGCATCAACATGACTGTATTTTCATACCGTCACATCTCTCAAACGTATCCTATAGGTGTGACTTTTAGGGACCAGTTGATCACCGCCATCTGTATGACAATAACGTCAAACTTATCTAGCAAGCCAACCGTTATTGATAAACGTGGACCAATTGATAATAATACAAAAGTATACCCTTTGATCCTTTTAGAAATTTCAATGTTAATGCACTACTTGTAGAGGACACCAGCCCCAACAAACTCCCACTTGTCCGTACAAGTGTATGTGTAATAACGTTATCCGCACTAACTGGAGGACACAGCTCCAACAAACTCCCACTTGTCCGTACAAGTGTATGTGCGATAACCAATTCTTATATTCATTTAAAATTTCTCCCACTCAATGTAAAACAATTTGCAGATCCGGATCCGCAAAGGTCGTATTTTACAATCGATCCAGATCAAGAGTGGTTTCCCGACTAGAGAGTAACTTAACTGATAAAACGAATTCGTATTCGAGCATGGCCATGCATTTCGATTCTGACTCCTCGAGTGGCCCTGAGAAATATCGAGTACCTGATAAAGGCTGAATATTTCCTTCAACTCGACTCCTTCCGATCTAAGCACAACATGAAATGACCCAGAAAAAATCTACTTGGCCCCCTGTTACGGATGACCGTGAGAAAGAAACCAAAGTCACCCAAAGTCTGCCTTAATCTCAAGAGACAGTCGATAGTCAAAAGAATCGAGTCTTAGGATCACCATGGAGGTCCCATCCACGACCAGGCACCGAATGAAATAAAACATTTAGGACTCCACGTCGATGTCACAATTGTGTCATACGAGATATCCGTATAAATCGCCTCTGTGATTGGTCAGTCAACCTTTTGACTTATGGCTCGTTGAACCCACCATCAACCAACGTCACAAAATAATTACCTTGAGTTATCAGCTCACGTGGGCAATTAAGGACCAAAAAATATAATGTTTGTTCAGTTCACTTTGTGGTGTTCAAATTTGTCGTACAAAACCACATGAAAAACAAAATATATAAATATCAAAACGATGATGTCCTATAGAGTACATAAGAGAATGAATCTAATCCATAAAAGAGTACTACAACTTAGGAACACGTTTAATTCCCATGGAATTATCATGCCATTCATGCTTATCTTGTCGTAATGGTTTAGTGAGAGGATCTGCTATATTATCATCTATAGCAATCTTTTCTATCACTACCTCCTTTTGCTCTACGTAATCTCGGATTAGATGAGCTTTCCGTTGTACATGTCTAGACTTGTTGCTAGACTTAGGCTCCTTAGCCTGGAAGATGGCACCTCTATTGTCGCAATAGATGGTGATCGGGTCATTCGAACTAGGCACTACAGATAGTCCTTGTAAGAACTGACGCATCCATATCGCTTCCTTTGCGACCTTCGGCGTGGCATAGTACTCGGACTCAGTCGTAGAATCTTCTGTAACACTTTGTTTGGAACTCTTCCAGCTGACTGCAGCGCCATTAAGAGTAAAAACGAATCCAGACTGAGATTTTGAGTCATCTCGATCCGTTTGGAAGCTAGCATCTGCGTAACCGGTTGCGCATAGCTTTTGATCGCCTCCATAAGTCAATGCCCAATCTTTAGTCCTCCGTAGGTACTTAAGAATGTTCTTGACAACCATCCAATGTGATTCACCTGGATGCTGTTGGAATCGACTTGTCATACTCAATGCATATGCCACGTCCGGACGTGTGCATATCATGGCATACATGATTGATCCTATAGCCGAGGCATAAGGAATCCGTGTCATGCGCTCTTTCTCTTCCTGTCTCTGTGCCTGAGACTTGCTCAAATGCACCCCTGGAGCCATAGGAAGAAACCCCTTTTTGGAGTTAGTCATGCTGAATCTCTCTAGGATCTTGTCTATGTAAGACTCCTGACTGAGAGATAACATCCGACGTGATCTATCTCGATAGATACGGATGCCCAAAATTCTTTGTGCCTCACCCAGATCTTTCATCTGGAAATGGTTCTTCAACCATACTTTTACCGAAGTTAAGAGAGGTATGTCATTCCCAATCAGGAGTATGTCATCGACATACAATATTAGGAAGACAATCTTGCTCCCACTCGACTTGATATAAAGACATGGTTCCTCGACCGATCGAGTAAATCCATTTTCTTTAATCACTTGGTCGAAGCGATGATTCCAACTCCGAGATGCTTGCTTAAGTCCATAAATGGAACGCTTAAGCTTGCACACTTTCTTAGAATGTTCTGGATCGATGAAACCTTCGGGTTGTACCGTGTACAACTCTTCCTCCAAAAAGCCGTTTAAGAAGGCGGTTTTCACATCCATTTGCCAAATTTCATAGTCATGAAAAGCGGCGATCGCTAAGATAATCCGAATGGAACGCAGCATGACTACGGGTGCAAAAATTTCATCGTAGTGCAAACCTGGCACTTGGGTGAAACCTTTAGCAACTAGTCGTGCTTTATAGATATCTTGTTGACCTTCCACAGAATGCTTTATCTTGTAAAGCCTTTTGCATTGAAGGGGACGAACCTTAGCAGGTAAGTCAACAAGATCCCATACGTTGTTCTCATACATAGAGTCCATCTCGGATTGCATGGCCTCAAGCCATAGCTTTGAGTCAGAACTAGTCATGGCACCTTTATAGGTTGCGGGTTCACTACTCGTTAAGAGTAGAATGTCATCTATGTCATGTTCCTCGACCATACCAATGTATCTGTCTGGAGGAATAGAGACTCTTCCCGACCTCCTAGGTTCCTCAGGAATATTTACCGCAGCCGAGATTGAAGGAATAGGTTCCTCCAATGGTTGCTCGGTATTTGGTTCTGGAATCTCCGACAGGTCGAAGGTTCTATCACTCTTTGCATTCTCGAGAAATTCCTTCTCTAAGAATGTCGCACTAGCCGCAACAAAAACACGTTGTTCGGTTGGCGAATAGAAGTAATGACCAAGTGTTCCTTTAGGATAACCTATAAAGTATGTCTTGACCGATCGCGGGTCGAGCTTATCCTCGTGTCTCCACTTGACATAAGCCTCGCAGCCCCAAACCCGTATAAAGGACAAGTTAGGGACCGTTCCCTTCCATAGTTCATATGGAGTCTTGTCAACAGCTTTAGACGGACTTCGGTTAAGTATTAGAGCAGCTGACAAAAGAGCATAACCCCACAATGAGTCAGGCAACACGGTGTGACTCATCATGGATCGAACCATATCAAGTAGTGTTCGATTTATCCGTTCGGACACACCATTCAACTGAGGTGTTCCAGGTGGAGTTAACTGTAAGGCAATCCCACAGTCTTTAAGGTGTTGATCAAACTCGTGAGAAAGATACTCGCCACCACGATCTGAGCGCAGTGTTTTAATCTTTCTTCCCAGTAGGTTCTGTACCCTATTCTGGTATTCCTTGAATTTCTCAAAGGATTCACTTTTGTGCTTCATTAAGTAGACATAGCCATATCTACTTAAATCGTCCGTGAAAGTGATGAAATACCTATAGCCTTCTCGTGCGGTGATTGACATAGGCCCACACACATCCGTATGTATGAGTCCTAATAGGTCAGCAGCGCGCATTCCAACACCTTTGAAGGAAATTCGAGTCATCTTACCGATGAGACATGATTCACACGTGCCAAATGATTGAAAATCAAAGGCCGAGATAGCTTCATTCTTTATGAGCTGTTTTACGCGTTTCTCATTAATGTGTCCCATACAGCAGTGCCATAGATACGTTTGATCTTTGTCACCAACCTTTAACTTTTTATTCATTACGTGTAATATTTCGGTGGTCTGATCTAAAACATAAATTCCGTTCATGGAGACTGCCTTGCCATAAATCATATCGTGTAATGAGTAAATGCAAGAATTATTCTCTATTACAAATGAAAAACCAAGTTTGTCAAGTGCAGAAACTGAAATAATGTTTTTAGAAAGACTGGGTACATAATAGCAGTTATATAAAAATAACTCAAATCCGCTAGGAAGCTGGATCACGTATGTTCCCCTCGAGACGGCAGCCACTCGTGCTCCATTCCCGACACGCAGGTCCACCTCACCCTTTACGAGGGGTTCGATGTTTCGGAGCCCCTGCACATGATTACACAGATGAGAACCACAACCAGTATCTAGTACCCAAGTTCCGTAACTTGCGTGGTTAATCTCAATCATATGAATAAAAGTAGAAGAGGAAGAAGACATACCAACAGGTTTAACGCGACCTGCTTTTATGTCCTCATGATAAACATGACATGTACGCCTCCAATGCCCAGTCTTGTGGCAGTGATGGCATTCCATGTTTTCGGTCTTGCTCTTTGTCGCGCTTGATGAGTTGCTTGCCTCACCAGGCCCACTCTTACCTGATCCCGACTTCTTAAACTTCGGTTTACCTACCACTAGGTCTGCCTGAGCTTTGCCCTTACCCTTGCCCTTGTTTGACACAACGAGAACATCCTGTTTCAAGCTCCCACTGAACTTCATGTCCTTCTCGGTCTGTACGAGGAGGGAGTGCAGTTCATGGGGACTTTTCTTCAAATCATTCATATAGTAATTCGCTCTAAAGAGCGCAAAACCATCGTGGAGTGAATGAAGCATGCGGTCAATCACGATGTTCTCGCTGATTTTACAATCAAGCGCCTCCAGTCTCTCGACATTCTCAATCATGCTGAGAATGTGTGGGCTAACCGGTTGGCCCTTCTGGAGTCTCGCATCAAAGAAGCGAGTGGTATGCTCATAGGTCACGATTCTCGGTGCTTTCGAGAATTCCTTGGTGAGCGTGGTGAAAATCTTGTTTGCACCTTGGGCTATGAAGCGTTTCTGCAAATTGGATTCCATTGCAAAAATGAGTACGTTTTTAATCGCACCCGCTTCCATGACGAAATCGTTATACTTGGCGATCTCGTTAGCTCCAGCCGTGGGACCTGGGTTTGACGGGATGGGCTCAGTCAGAAACTTGAGCTTCCCGTCAGCTGCGGCAGCATTCCGTAATGCCGCCTCCCAGTCCGCGAAGTTTGATCCATCATTCTTCAGTCGAGTTGACTGATTCATCTGATTCATGAAGATCCGAAGCCAGGACTCACGGTCCAATGTGGCACTAGGCATTGGGTCATCAGCACGGCCAGCCATATTGTTATTAGCAGTTTAAGTGATCGTGATCTACACTGAAAAAGAAAGGAAAACAAAACGAAATAAGCAACTCATCGAGGTGATTTAAGTCTATTAAAAATTCATTTTAATCATGTAGACTCATTGCACTTGCATAATTGATCTCCCTCAAGAATAATACAAGTGATCCCAAGACTCAATTTCCGTAAATTGATAAGCCAACTGTTTAGCTAGTTCTTCCGTAAGAACTCTTGGTCGATAGATTTCCGTAAATCCTATCTATAGTCCACCATAATCACAGGATCGTACGAGTGACCATAGTGTTGAGATAAAATAAGTCAATCAGTTCCAACTTACCCGACGTAGAAGGGGTCATATTATGCCTACCGACGAAGAAGGGATTCATTGGAGTTTGACCTATAAAGACTATTCTCAATTTTTGGTTATACGAGGAAGATCCCATCAACTTAGTTTTAATTCATTTTAAGTGAACGAAAAACTAGCATTACGTGAATGAATTAATTTAGGTGATGGCTTAAAATTGATCGTGTGACATAAGAATGTCAAAGAAAACTAACGCGTGACCTCTATATGAGTCAGTTTTCTTGCAATTATTAGGTGGTTTGGTTTTAGGCGGAATATGATGCAATCTATCGTTACGATAAAATAAATAAAAGAATGCAAAAACGTAAGTAAAAATTCCTAGTGTGGCCTATCCTAGTAAAAAGAACATAATACAACTTTGGATTCCACCGTTGGACCCGAGAAGCTTGTCTTGATGTTCCATCTTTTCCATGCAGCGGGAGTGAGCATCCGATCTCCATCTTTGGTCTTCTCAAAATTACAATTAAAATTTACAAAATATAAACCTATTTACATTCTAAATAAAAATTGTAATTACAAAAAAAACAAAATGGAGATACGAGATCTCAAAATGCAACCAAGACCGTGTTCCATCATTACGGTAACACGTTCTACTAAGGCCACACTAAGTTACAACCGTTTGTAAAAATAAATAAATACGTAATAAAAGCATTCAAAACATTCAAAATAACGATAAATAAAATGCATCAACTAAAACAAATTTATTCGTGACATAATTCCGTAATTATGTGAAATTTATCCAAACCACCTTTAATGATTAAAATTATGTGACAAAACCGCTTTAATCAACTTAATTTTAATCCGTGATAATCCGTTACTTTAAATCGTTTTAGAATAACTAAATGGTACGTGAGTGAACCGTTTCACTATCAAGCGAATGCATAAAATCCGTATTATGCACATGTTAAGGCCAAAAAAAAAAAATAAAACTCAAAATTTTTTTTTTCTTCACGTCTGGCCGTGAACAGTACCCAAAAAATTTTTTTTTTTTTTTTTTTTATTTTGGAGCTGAAAACCGAGAGCTCAAAAAGCAAAAAAAAAGAAAAAAAAAAAAAAACCAGCGGTACACATGAAAACCGAGAGCCTCAACAATCAAAAAACAAGATCGATTTGTTAAAACCAATTGCAATTTAATCTAATCCGTATAGAATTGAAACTACAATTGATGAATCTTTAACATATTGTTATGAATATCGATTACAAGAACAATATGCAAAGAACAAATCGAATACTAAACATCGTCTGATTAGCACGGTTTACAAAAACAACAACAAAATAGACATGGCACGGAATTCAAGAAAAAAAAAATGTGTAAAATCAAGACACGGTTTTCAAAAAATATTCACCGTGCGAGAAAAATTTGAGCCGTGCATCAAAAAATCAAATGAGTGGGTTTTAAGCAACAAAAATTATCGATTCAATCCGTTTGATGAAAATCACATAGAAAAATTTACGTGGCCTCGCTCTGATACCACTTGAAGGGTGATATCCGTATAAAACCCTTAAATTATAGGACTATAACGTAAATTTAATATGCGATTTATGGTCATAAACGAAAAACAACAAAGAAACGATAAAGCATTAGAAATAACCTCGGGTCCTTTGAGATGCGGCCTAAGAACAAAATCAAAGTAGATTTCCTCCTAATCGATACACCCAAGACCGTCTGAGACTATGCCCTTGTGCTAGAAATGTATTCTCTAATTGCCTTGCAATATTGAGAGAATTGTTGTGAGTTTTTTAGATGTGAGATCTGAGTTTTTCAGAGAAAATTGCTCTTCAAAACCCTAGTTTGTTTGCAAATGAATATGCTTAGGTTACAAAAGAGAGAGAGCCTCTCTTTTGTTCTTTTGGTTCGGCCAAACCGAGTGAGAGAGGAAGAAATGGGCTTTCATTTCCTCTTCATTTTAACTCGTGGTCCGACTCCAAATTACTAAATGTATATGACGCGGTCTTATTATAAATTGTCATCGGTTATCGGTATTTTAAAACATCGTCTAGTAACAAGGATTAGCCGATATATTAATACATGTCCGACAAAGACAATATTGTATAATTAATTCAATATACATTAATTAAATATAACCGTTTATATTTAATTTACGAATTAATCATTTAATTCGCCTTAGCCAATTTTATTTAATCCGTATTAAATAAAATATCTCAACATCACGTTTGACTAATTATTAGTCAATAACTCGGACTAACTCGCTTAGTCAATTTTGGCATCAACATGACCAGATTTTCATACCGTCACATCTCTCAAACGTATCCTATAGGTGTGACTTTTTGGGACCAGTTGATCACCGCCATCTGTATGACAATAACGTCAAACTTATCTAGCAAGCCAACCGTTATTGATAAACTTGGACCAACTGATAATAATACAAAAGTATACCCTTTGATCCTTTTAGAGATTTAAATGTTATTGCACTACTTGTAGAGGACACCATTGACAACAACCTTTACGAATTTTAGTAAAAAAAAAAAAAAAAATTATATATATATATATATATATATATATATATATATATATATATATATATATATATATATATATATATATATATATATATATATTTTATTTTAGGGGGAAATGGGTATGACGGTATGTATTTGTAATTTGTAATCTGAAAATATTCAATATGTAATTTATATGTCAACTTTTCGTGTTTGTAAATACGTATCAGTCTGTAAATACGTGTATGTCAATATGTATAAGTATGTATGTAGGAATACGTATACGTATTAAAATACGTATTCTACTATTCAAACTTTTTACTATTCATACGCGTCTAGAAGCTCAAGTAAAGACGCAGTCTCAAAAGTCAAAAGTTTTGCAGAATCCTATCATGTTGTCGGGACAGCTGGTATCTTTTCAGAGAGCTCCAAGACAGTTGTCTTTCCACTAACTCAAAAGCAACGGCTCTAATGCATCTGCGAATAAGATGTCAACAACGCAAAAGCAGATCATCATTAAAGCCTCTGAAGACTGCCTATAAAAACGGACGTCCTCAGCATACAAGAACATCAAGTTTTTAGAGAGCAGTATTGCCTTAAGCATACTAGCAACAAAAATCTAAAAATAAGTTATAATCAAAAATCTCTGTATCTATATTCAAATTTCATTGTAAGTTTTATTTTTAATCTTGTAATTTTCAAAGTTTATTTATCAAAAGTTTAATCAACTTCTTTCATTATCTTGGCCATTCATCTATAATATGATCTAGTGGCTGAGATTTCCAAGCACAAACTCACAACTCACCATAAGAAACCAAACTTACAAGATCTCAACTCTCTCTCTCTCTCTCTCTCTCTCTATATATATATATATATATATATATATGTATATATATATATGTATATATATATATGTATATATATATATGTATATATATATATATGTATATATATATATATATATATATATATATATATGTATATATATATATGTATATATATATATATATATATATATATATATATATATATTATCTTGACCATTCATCTATAATATAATCTAGTGGCTGAGATTTCCATGTACAAACTCATAACTCACCATAAGAAACCAAACTTACAAGATCTCAACTCTCTCTCTCTCTCTCTCTCTCTCTATATATATATATATATATATATATATATATATATATATATATATATATAGATTTGGGATCCTATGAGAACCATCAAGATAATGAGAACTGTGAGAACCACTCATAGGCCTTAGATCTAGACAAATTGGGTGGATGAATAAACTCATCTAACCCATCAGGCATACGTACCCCCAACCCCTGTATCTGAAATCATTTTTACAATTTATTTTCATACTCATCTCTCTTTCTCTTCGCACATCACAATATCAAACTCAACTACGTCCTCATCTCCTTTCCATTATCAAGATGTCCCACAACGATCAACCGCCATTGCTATGATTTTGAGAACATTACTCAGCCATCTTCAAGCTTGTTTTCTTCTTCGTTATCGCTAATTTCATCTACAGTTCTCTTCATTCAGGTATTCTCAATTTCCCCCTTTTCTTTCTTTTTCCTCAATTCTCATAATTTTCATGCTTTAAATTAGTTCGTTAATTAGGTTTTGCATTCCTAACTTTTTCTGCTTTTTCTGTTTAGTAAACATATTACTCGTTCACATGTTGATTAGTAACCCTATTAATCGATTCAATTTAGTATGTTGTTAATCGTTGATCTGTGTTTTTGGCCCTTTGTTTATCATATTTTCGACGTTCTCACATTCGCTTATTAAATTAGGGTTGAACTCATTCATCATTGTTCACAAAACAAGCATTATCGCTCCTCTAATTCGCTTCAACCGCCAGTACTGAGATTCATTCCTGCAAAATCAGGTAATTACTTCTCAAGTTATGTCATACTATTAACCCTAATTTTCAGTAATTTCCTTAATTTAAGCAAATTCATTGTTCTTTCCCTAATTTAAGTTAATTCATTGTGGGTTTGAGGTTTATACAAGTGATTGGTTTATTGGCTGTATTGTTTCTGCAATGCTGTCGGAAGTGCAACCAAAATTGTATATTGCTCCTCACAGGGGTGTACCATCCTCCCTTCTCCTTATAAACGCCGTGTCTCATTGAAACGGGAGTAGGGATTTTAGTTAGGATGAAAAAGTTGCCATTAGTAAATACATCAGAAAACAAACTTATTACCTTAATTGAAGACTTCTCTTCTAGATTTTTTTCTCTAAGAATGAAATTATAATCCAGAAACCATTCAATTTCAAGGGATTATTGACATTTGTGATGACGACTGCAATTCTTGAACTAAACAAACATGGTTAGGTCAGTTATAATAATACTGTTTGCAGAGTTCCATACAATTTTATCCATCATTTTAGTCATACTTATCTTTAAAAATTGCATATGTGTGCTCTTCCCTTGCTTCGATATTCTTTTATCCAACTTTTGATGTAAACATATTGCTACTTTTTAGAATCAGCTTTCCTGTAACAAAATCATGTGTACTATCTATGATTTGTTGGCTATCAATTATCAAAAAATGAATTTTAGTTTTGTTTTATGAGCCTAGCTTGAGCTTGTTGGCTCTCTGGCCATGTTGCTATAAAAGCCAAAGTAAACTTCCAGCATCAATTGTGATTTGAGTTTCTTCCATGGATTTTTGGATATGCGGTTTTATAGAGTAGTTTTTTTAAGACATTTTATTTTCATGAAATAAGATTAGATGTGCATGAAATATGGTTTTATGTGCATAAAATAAGGTTTTATGTGCATGAAATAAGTGTTAAATGGGCATGAAATAAAGTTATATGTGTATAAAATAAGGTACTATGTGCATGAAATAAGGTTCTACGTGCATTAAAAAGTTTTTCAGTAGCGTCAGTTGTTTATATTGTAATACTAATTACTGTTGGTAAAGGACGTTTATTTTATATGTGCATGAAATAAGGTTTTATGTGCATGAAATAAGGTTCTATGTGCATTAAGAACTTTTCAGTTGCATTAGTTGGTTATATTATGATACTAATTAGTGTTGGTTAAAGACAATCATTTTATATGGGCAGAAATAAGATTATATGTGCATGAAAAAAGGTTCTATGTGCATTAACAAGTTCTTCAGCTGCATCAGTTGGTTATAATATGATACTAATTACTGTTGGTTAAGGACGTTAATTTCCTATGGCATGAAAAAATGTTCTATGTGCATGAAATAAGGTTCTATGTACATGAAATAAGGGAAATGACCGTGGAGGAGATTTAATGTGTTTACCGGCCTTTTATTGTAATTACAAGGCATTTTAGTGTATCTATTACATATCTTACTAACATGTGAGAAATATTTCGGGTACTTATGTCAGTTATTTCATATTCGTATTTGTTTAGCGTATTTTAAAGGCTATTAGCTCAATGGTAGAGCAATGTGCAAATTTTGCACAAAGGCATGGGTTCGAGTCCCATATAGCCTATTAAATTGAAAATCCAATGAGAGGAATGTGTCATGATGCAAGCAATACAGTACAGTTATTTAGGAGGCTATAATCATATTCGGAGAATAGCGCGCAGACCTTGATTGGACTCAAGCGAGCAGCAACAATGGCAATGATCGAGCTCGTGAAATAGCTTTCCAATTATCAGGAGTTCAATACAAGCATTTCAAAGACTAGCATATATACTAAAACTATTACCATACATGGCATACTTGAATTAAACGGGATTACCAGTTACACTATTTTTCATTCTTAAGATTAAAAGAAAGATTTGGTATTTCATGGCCAATATGGGAGTCGAACCCACATCTTGTGCATTGCACAATGCTCTCTCATTTAAGCTAATTGGCTTTCAAAATAAGTAAAAAGTCAAAGAAAGAAGAGCTTAAGCTTGAGTCAGAGGACTATTTCATCAGAAACGTATGTATTTTACTCGAAAAGCAGCTTGCTCATAGTCACTGCCAAGGAAACGGAGCAGTGCAAATGAAAATTATGTCAATCAACGACATCAAGAAAGTGACAGCAAATTATTTTGGATTTTTTTTTACATATGAAGCAGACATGAGATCCAAGTTATTGTATTCAAACTTTAAATAATAGTGATGGTTATACGGGGAAGGGTTTATGTAATTCCTTGGATTTTAAAAGGGAGAAAAAACATTCATGAAGAATAGTCAGGATTATTACATAAATAAGATGTCACTTGTGGTGAGTTTTGCAAGGAAAACACATACCACAAGATCTGAAAAGATTTTCCACATTCCCAAATCTGTAATATCTGCATTTAATTTCAGTCACACCACAACAACAACATACGCATTCCAAGCATCTTGTTGCTGAAAACTCAAGACCTCTTCGTATTTATCATCTCGTGAGATACCGAATCCCCGGATGCTCCTGTTTTCCTCAGTGTCATGCATTTCTCTTATCCACAAATGAACCCTTTTAAATCCGGCTTCTCCACACAGTCCCTTATCTCAGACAAGTACCATCTACAATTTAAGATCGATAAAAGGAATTTAAGGTGTAGAGTATTGACCAACTTAAATCATAGTTCAACAGTACAACAATGCCAAATAATACTGATGGCTATATTCTTGCAATAAGCCTATAACTTGTCGCATATGGACAACGGTTTCAGCATTCACTATTTATGGAACAACTAAAGAATAGCGAGTCTATGATCAACAAAATTGTTACATTGCTTTGATGTAACCCCAAATAATAATTATGAATCAAAATGAAACAATCTTCTTGTGGTAGTTTTTAACCAAAACCAGCATAGCAAAATATTCCGTAAATAAGTAAATGGTTGAAAGTCCCATGGATTTGATAAAGCTGAGTGCTAAAATTCGGCATATCAGGAGACATGTCTAATCTGAACAAGTGTGAAGGCAACAATTTTAGCAGCCAACAAAATTATAATTGAGTAATCCAGATAAGTATGTTGAAGAAAACGGCCCGTCTTTCAAGGTAATCTGTAATACCTGGCCATATCCCTAAGAACATCAAGGATAAAAGCATACAAAAAAGCCTAATATACTCCTAAAAAAAAGCCTAATATACTACTATTTCAGTTAAACAGATTGAATGATATTTCACTCAAAAGTAATTCAAGATTGTACTAATTATGAACCCTAATTTACTACTATTCCAATCAAACAAATTCAACATTACATCAATTTAGGTTAAAATAGAATCAATCAAAGAAAGTTTACATAAAATAAATGTGCTATATATTGATATAACACGGAAATAATAACTTCTAATTAAAAAATTGAAAAACATTTAAACATGAAACTTACCTTCGTCAATGACGGTGAAGGAGGAGTATCACGATGGTAGATGACACCGAAGAAGGAGAAGCGTGGCGGTCGATGACAGTGAAGAAGAAGAAACGCGGTGGTCGGCAATAGAGAAGATGAAGAAGATCGAATTAGGAGAAAATGAGAGAGGAGTATGTGATTTTAAAATTGTAACAATGAGTGTCAAAAATATTATGACCTCGACAAATCTATCATTGGAATTATGTTTATCCAGTGGTCGTTAGTTGCTTTAGAGGTTCTCATGGTTCTCATTATACTAGTGGTTCTCACCGGATCTTGACCCTATATATATATATATAAAGAGAGAGAGAGAGAGAGAGAGAGAGAGAGAGAGAGAGAGAGAGAGAGAGAGGTGGGATCCGGTGAGAACTGTGATAATGAACTAGATGGATTGAAATATATATTAGATACAATTTTTTTTTAACAAAATCTCAGGTACACTAAACATATCATAGATACATTTTTTTTCATAATTTTAGATAAGTTTTTTGTCGATGTAGATACATTTGTTTCTTTTTTACCAAATCTCAGATACATTCTATACTATCGTAGATACGCTTTTTTTACATGTATTCTAGATACATTTTTTTCCATACTAGGCACACTTTTTTCCATACTAGATACAAAAAAAAAAAGGAATTATCAAGATATACTAAATATTATTCTAGATACACAAATACATGAACTAGATACACGTATAGAACAAGTCTCGAGTACAGGAACTCTAAATTACAAAATCCTCTAATTCCCAAACATCAAACCCCCACCCTAACTACTACCGCACCACCATCACGCACCCAGACCACAACACCCACCACCATCGCCGTAACAATTGCCACTCGCTCCACCACCACCATAATGCAAACCTAAATTCGAAAAAAATCCTCAAATTGCTCAATCCCTATTTCCAAAAATCGACCAATCACCACCATAATTGCGTCACCCCTTCTGCGACGACATCACCGACACACCAGACAGCACCGACGCACTATGAAACCATACAAAAACCAAGCACATCTCTACCGTTTCTCTACCTCGAGCATAATCAATGAATTTGAATTATGGTTTGTCGGAGATGGTGATAGACTAATAGTGGTCGCCATTACAACCAATTCGACCAACTTCATCGGTATTGCTCTGAAAATCGAACCAGAAATTAGAGTAAGAGAAAGGATACCGGGGGAGGGGGGTTAACCTGATTTATCCACAAATATCGTTTCCAATGCGTCGCCGGCGGGGAGGATGGTGGCGACAAGGTGATCACTACGGCAAGCGTCGACAGTGGTAGTTGATGGTCATCCGAGGTGAGAGGAAAAAAAACAAATAAGAAGCACAAAATTTGTATTGTCGATTGCAGTATGTTGAAGGTGTATGGCTGTGGTGGCTGCCGGAGATCCGGCGCCGACGAGGTGTAGTCGAACCTCTGGTGGTCGTCTGACGGCGTGTGAGAGTGGTTGTGTAGTGGCTGGTTTTAGGAAATGGGAATGGTGCTATGGCAGTATGTTTTAGAAAATGGTTTTATCGGGAAAAAAAGGGTGGTTAGTGGGGATTAGATTAGCTTGTTCTCACCGTTCTCACCGAATGATCATTCCCACCGGATCCTAAATCTATCTATCTATCTATCTATATATATATATATATATATATATATATATATATATATATATATATATATATATATATATATATATACACACACACACATACACACACTCTGAGAAACTCAACCGTTTCTTAAGGCGTGGATAACTGCCCCACCTTTTCACATTCCAGGCTCATGCGTACACCCAAGAACTTTGGTTCCCGTAATTCGTTAAAGCCAAAAACGAACTCCAATCTTTTCATTAAATGAAGGAATACACATTTACTCAGAACCCCACAAAGTATTCATTCCATTTGTGGTGTATTTAATGAGTCTTCAGGAAGACTCCTTAGCGTTTGGGTTTTAAAATTCCTAACTTCCTGAAGTAAACTATTGCACTTCATCAGAACTATCAATCTCAATGGGATAAGACTCGCTGTCTTCTTTTGGAGGTGGATCCCGAATGTTGTGTGATAAAGCGCTATTTCCTCAGAATTCTGGAAATTTAAACAGCCACAATTTACAGCTATTTCTATTCCATTACTCATGGTTTTAAATTTTCATGGTTGAACACCGTCCTTTTCATAAGTTAAACTTGATTTATAAGCCCAACTGACTCCTGGACTATCAGGGTCAAAGGCAAATGGCTACGCCATCATCTGTAAGTTCCTACCACTGCCAATTTTGACTAGAGAGGCAATCTCTTAAAGATCTTCGTTATTATGCCCTTCTTCCTCAAAGCCTCGGGGTGACGAAGCCAAGTCTCTGCATTCACAATTGGAGATGAAACTTTAATAAATCACAGTCTTTCTTTTAGGAAGTTTCTAACTAATCTTATTTTGTCAATGGCCTTGCTACCATTCTCAATTTGACATTGTATTTCAATTTCAGGCCTCATCCTCTCTGTATGAAAAGGATAACCTTCCAAATTCTTTTTTAGAGTAGAGAGTTTGAAAGTTCTTTCAATATATTAAAATCTTTTTCTGAGAAACAAGAAAAAGAAAGAAAGGAAGAGAGAAAGGGGAGCTTTGTCTGCCTCTATCAATTGTGTTGATTTAAATAACAGTAAACGTATCCTCACATCTTTTCTGAAGATACTCATTATTCTTATACGGCGGTTTGTATGCAGCAACTACTAGGACCCCCAATAGGTATAATCAATCACCCAACTGTCTCAGCATATTCGCAGAGACACGTAAGTGGGAAAGTGGGAAAAAACACTTCATGACTTCGGTTTATTTTGGTTAATTCCAACTTTTACCTTTTGAACTTCCTTAGACTAAGGATTTTATTTCATATGTTTACATATGCCAATCAACGTTGTCATAAATTAAGTTGTACAGCGCTGAATCATTTTGTTCATCATGCTAACCCCTTTAATTATACGAAGGTGGCCTTTTAAGAAGAACAATTCCAACACATTTAATCGCAAATACTCATTGAATTTGTACTAGAATATAAATATTCTAATTAAAGAACCAAAAGTTGACAATTTATCATTATTAAACCTAACATAATTATGCAGCAACTTATAATTGCTACCTAAAATACAAAAAATAAAACGTGACAAATTATACTTGTCACACAAAATATTATGGGCATAAAAATAACATTTCTATTTCACACCCAATTCAAAATATGATAACCATCAGCATGATAGTCCATGTCTATCATCATCCCTAGGCAAGCTCCCAACCATAGAGGTCCTGCTGCCTTAGAATCTCATTTCCATCACTATCATATTCCATGGCATGCCCTGCAGCATTATCCTGCTCCACCTCATCCGGAAAATCATCAGCTTCATTATCCACGTGATTCCACTCGAACTCAATGGGGTTATGATTGTAGATAGTACTTTGACCATACAACCCCTCTACTAAGAAAGCCAGTAGGCTTGTTCTTTTCAACATCTTAGAGGCAACGGGTCTCCAACCCATGTAGGCCGTGATGATTGACTCGTTTAGAGTCAATTTTATCCCCCATTGAATCTGGCGCTTAAAGATTTGTTTCAGCCTCCCAGGGCCAGATGCCAGCAACCACACAGCCCAGGCACGACACACCATGATGATACTGTGCGCTTATCCGCACAAACCAAGATCTTTTTCAGCAAATCCCCTACACTACATGTTGTGTAAAGTAGCTGATTTTTATATAGCGGTTCAATCCCGCTATTGTCCTTTTCCACTAAATCAGTGAAAAACTTTCCTTTCTTAACGCCTCGAAATGTCGGGCAGCATAAGCATTGACGTCTTCCTTTAAGACCTTGTTTGCTTCATCATTCTCGAAGGTCATCAAAGCTGCATTAGTATTCGTTGTTTAGAAAAAGAAGTCATTTTCCTCTACTAACACAACTTCCATGGTTGGAAAATAGGAAACTTTTCTTATGATAAGACGAGAAATCCCAAGACTTTTAATGGAAAAAGACTATTTGAAAATACCCTCAGAATTTTACTTTGGGATATTCCACAGAGTGAAAGGGAAAGGTAACTTCGTTTAAATAGGCAAAATACGATTCATATCCATCTTTCACACGTCTTCCTACACGTGGCGATTCATCGCACCGCTTAATTATCATAGTACCCTAAGCTATATATTTTCATAAAACACGCAAGATATACTTTCTCCTTTTCTAAGATTTCCTTTACTATAAACTCTTTTTCATAAAACCAATTGTCTTTTCAGAGTTTCTTATTCCCCAAGAAAATATTTCCATCATTTTCTATTCTCATAAAAACTTACCTACACCATTTTCTCATGGCGCCTTCTTCGTCTCTAGCCATTGTTGGGCCAGTTTGCTAGAGCAGATTATATGGGAAAGATCTCCCTACAATTTCTGAAACCCGATGGCGATAATTTTCCTAATGCCAGATTAGGCACTCTAATTCAACCACTTCGATATACCGGCGGTGAAAAATTCATGCCTGACATTCAAAAATGCCTAGCTTCACACTATCTAGACACTTCTGATGTCTGTCCATTTGCTTTCCACCCTGAGCCCTTTCATATTAAGTGGGTTGGGGCTTCTAAACCCATCAAAGGATGGTTCAATGGCAAGGATAACAACAAGACTCTAGGAATCAGCGCTTGGTACAATCGCTTGTCCAGATTCCATGATAAGTGGACCAAAAATCGAATCGACCCATTTATCTGGTTGGCGCATTTCAACATACTTCCTTTTGATAGCACCATTTGTTCAGTCCTTATGACTTTGTGGAATCCAACGCTTAATTGCTTCTTCTTTCCACATGGTGCTATGACCATTACCTTAGCCGACATCAACTACTTGACCGGCCTTTCTCCGGTTGGTGCCGTCTGAGATTTGTTAGAAATATCGGTATATTTCATCAAGAAAATTCGGATTATAATAAAATTATGAAATATGAAATTACTAGTCATAAACGAAATGCATAAACAAAAGAATAGAGATTAAAATTAACCTCCGGTCCTAGGAATTTGGCCTAAGAACAATTATCGAGATCGATATTCTCCTAATCGTTGCACCCAAAATGCTCCGAGAAAAGCCTTTTTCTTGCTAGAAAGAGAACCCTAATCCCTAATCATTTTTAGGGTTTTGTGATGAGAGTATCGAGTAAAAAACCAGAGAGAAAATGATCCTACCCTCTCTCCTATTTAACCGTCCAAAAGGAGAAAAGAGGGGAAGATCTTTTTCTTATTTTTCTCCCCTTTAAACGTGTAACAACCAAACAAATAAGGAGAAAATCTTCTTATTTTAGGTTGTTATCATATTGTATAAAATGAGTATCATTATCAATTATTATTTATGTCGTCACGTATTAATAAGTCCACACACAACCGTTTGTAGTCGATTTATTAATACCGGTATGTCATCATTTATTATGACAATATCGTATAATATATACATTAACTATAAATATCACATATTTATAAATTGCTAATTAAATATAACCGATTATGTTTAATTACGAACTAACATCTTAATTCGTTTAAGCTAACATCATATGCACTAATTAAATATAACAGTTTATATTCAATTTACGAATTAACAATTAATTCTTCTCAGCTGATATTATTTAATTGTATTAAATAATCGACTCATCATCACATTGACTAACTTTTTAGTCAAATACATGGACTAACCTTTTAGTCATATAAGGTGATATCGTCGTAGAGTACCAAAGATAAATTTATAATCTAAACTACTACTATAGATAGCGGCAGTCAGTGTCGAACCACAGAGAGGCGATGCAATTAATAGTTGTCTAATTTTAGTCTAAAGTAGCAATTGTGAGGGGGTTTGATTTGAATAGTTCTACAACTAAAGGCAATCAAATTAAAGCTAAACTAAAGTAAATAAATGAGTGATAAAAGAAACTGGATGAAATCAAATATTAAAAGGATGCTAAGACGGTCAGTTCACTGTAGTTTCAATGGCAGTAACTGTCTTAAGCATGTTAGACGGGAAAATAAAAAGTCCTCTCAGTCCAATTTAACAGGTAGCAACCTTTCGGCCTAAGCTACGTGTCCCTAATCTCACTAATACTAACTTTCATTCTTGATTAATGAAACTTAAAATCTAAATTAACTTATCTCTCGATCTTATTAATTTAGTCGTCTTAATTAAGTAGTCTATTTTCCTCCCCATCTTTCGATCTTGTCGGGTCGGCCAATTCCTAAGCATTCAACTAGTCGCGTGCACTCGATTCGTCAAATATAGCAATTAAATTAATTAAGTTGAAGCAAATCTAACACGCTCTGGTCGATCGACCATGTATGTCAGTCGATCGACCGGAGCCCGACAACAGGTCACCTACGTCAAAGCCGTCTAACCTACAGATCCCCTACATCTTAACATGAAGGATTTAGCTACTTATGATGGTGATAGTAACAACAATAAAATTAACTAATAAAGCAAACGAATTCATACTTAAATTAACTAAATAAATAACTATCATGAAACGATAATTTGGCTTTGGGATATCTAAACTAGCAATTCTAATCTATGAATGAATGAAAGCAACGAAACTGAATAATGGAACAGAGAAATACCGTAAAGGATTGAAGAGAAAAGAAAAACCCAATGCAAAACAAAACTTTATTGACGAAAGAATAATCTAAGCTAATGAAATAATCAAAAGTTCAACTTCTGTGTTTTTGAACCCTAATTAATTCGATGATCCTCTGCAGTAGGGAGGAGTTACGTTATATAGATAGTCATCCGTAACTTTATTCCTAAAACCTAATTAAAATGGGCTTCGGAATTCTAATTAAATCTTGCGTGTAGAGTCGTGGGGTGGTCGATCGACCACTGAGACCATTCGATCGACCGCTCTCTTTCCTGCAGACTTTTGTTCAGCATTCTGACAGTTTATAGACCACGTAGGTCACTCTATAAACCACTGTAGCTGGTAGTCCGCTTCTAAATTCTCCATAAATCTATTTCGAGGCCTTGAAACGCTCGCCAAGTTCATTTCTTGAGTAAATACTTCATGTCAAATAATACGCCAAGTACTCGGGGACGGATTCGGCTCGATTTCCGCTGGATTCTTCACATTTCTGCAATATTACACAAAAACACAAAAGTAGACGGAAATAGGGAAAATAGTAGCTTAAACTACACAAATGAGCTCTGAAATGCGTGTAAAATAGGGTGTAAAACATCATATTAAGGATACGCATCAAACTTCCCAAAACCAAACCCTTGCTTGTCCCGAAGCAAGAACTAGACTCGATCCTAGGAACTAATGGAACGAGTTCAATCTCAGAGCAAAATGCAAACTGAATAGCCTAAAACAATTTAATGCAACAACTAACAATCAATTAGCGATGTGAATCATGCAAATGAGTTATGTAGTCGTTAAAAACTGCTGAACCATCAACTATAGAGACTTATCATTATGGACTCTCACGGGTCGCTCATATCACACATAAGCACAGGTGAATATATGTAAAAGATAGAAAGAATTCATTTTGTAATGACACTCACCTAACTACGACCTATAAGAACATGCCTGCAGTTTAATATGAAAATAATCTCTAGAACCGTACATATGCATTCCAACCAAACAAATGACCATGACACATGCCGAGGTAAATATGGATATGTGAGGTGATGGGTAAGAAGGGGTTAAGATAAATTTGGATATGAAGAGTTAAAGCCAAGCTAGTAACTACAGATCCAAATTATAACAACATCCAACTTCTTGCTCAAAATTCAACAATAAAACAGTGCAGATTGTAGCACACAAACTCAGTAATCGCCATAAAATTGTCAACTCCCCATAAAATACAAATATAACATGGGAGTATAAATCATCAACCCAATATCTTTCACTTTACCGCATATTTTTTTTTCCTTCTCGAATTTTTCCACGGGGTTCAGTCGATCGACCATTGTTTCCAGTCGATAGACTGCCCTTCTACAGTACAGCACAAATTTCCTTTTTTTTCGTTCTTTTTTTTTTCTCTTTCTCTTCAATCATTTCACCAAGTTCTCATAAAGAGCAAATATAGCCAAAACGAAATAAACATATTCCCGAACGACTACCAATACTAGCTCAGCAAGGGTAGGCTAAATATGGAATGTAGCTTATGGGACAAAAAGGGAAAATTTGGCTTTTGTGGGGCTTATCGGTAGAATGAGAAAACGGGAACCTCTTCCACATGTGTCAACAAACCATAAACCGAATGCATATAGGTATTAAGTAGACCAAGTTCATATTTATGCAAATTTATGTAACATGTCTCATAAGGAGTAACTACTCACAATCCTAGATAAACCGGTCATGAAATGCCACCAGTTATAAGCTCTAAACCTCAGAAATTATAAGTAGGTTACCAAAATTCAGGTCAAGTCTAAAGTTCAACAAGAAATTTTAACGAAAACTCGTAGACTATGCATATACGATTCTACTAATAACATGTTAATTGAGCACGACTTAGGCATAAAACAGCTAAAAATGCAATGTCATCATTGAAATACTACCGTTCCGACTCGACCTACATGCTAAAATAAACGTGCAATTTTTTGAATTTTTGAAATTTTTTCAGAATTTTTTTTTTTGAATTTTCTCGTATTTATAAGAGAAATGAAATAACAAATGCAAACTGAGGTGCAATAAACATGAAACAGAAATGCAATAAAACATGTGAATGCAATGCACAAAACCCTTCCCCAAACCAGGTCACACAATGTTCTCATTGTGCAAAATCTTGTAATGAAATAAAAGGGAAACGGGAATATGCGATAAATTAACTAAATAAGACATGAAGTTTAAACTCGGAAACTCACAAGACTTTAGGCACAGCAAAAGGAAACCTCCCCAAACCAGCGTGAGCTAGGAGGTTTCAGTAGCCAGCAATGCTACTATAGGTACCTGAAAAGAAACAAAAGTACCGCGCATAATTCCGAGAAGCAATTCACGAAATGCAAAATTATGTGCAAAATAAGGAAACAGAAGAAAACAGAAATGAATCGGAGAATAAAGTGGAGAAAAGACTCCCTCAACTCCGCAAATCGAGCAAACACAGTAGGGGAAATAGTCGTGAGTAGGTACAACAGCGGGAAGCGGTCGATCGACCATAGCAGCCAGTCGATCGACCAGGGGTGACAAGAATAGAAGCCTCTGGAATCGCAGCTCAGTCGATCGACCAAGATGGCCAGTCGATCGACTGAGAAAACTTACTGTAAGTTTCTGATTTCGTCGAATTAACTCAATAAATTGAGCTAATATGGTCTCTAAACCTGCAAATACACATAATAATGCGCCCAAAATTGCGCAAAACCCAAAGTAACAGTCTAAAGTCTTTAAATCCTAAGCAAACTTATTAAAGCAAAGTCTCGTGCAAACCAAAACAATAAAAAGTCCAACAAAAGCAATAAATTTTTTTAAAAAGTCTCAATCAACTAATAGTTGATAAAAAATGGCCACGGGATGGTCCACTTGCTCGGCTTCTGGCTACAAGAGGTAGCATCTACAGTGTTCATCTCCTCAGCGGGGCTCCTAACGACTCCAATATCCACAGAACTCAACGGATCAGCATCACTAACATCTTCCCAATCAATGACCTCGTCTGGCTCATCAAAATCCAAATCGGACTTCGTCACCTTGACTGGCTCCTCATCAGTTGCATAGCTCAGACATCCTAGGCCGTCTCTTTGAATGATTGGCTCTTTCACAGCTGGAGCAACATGCGGCTCCAAATTCCTCAAACCATTTCTTGCAATATCTAAAACAGAAGAATCTTCCTCCAATTTGCTCCTTATCAGGGGCGGAGGTGTCACAACAGGAGTAGGCATAGGTGCCAAAGTAGGCATGTCAGAAAGCACAAAATAAGATTTCTTTTCAGAAATCGTATTACAAGTGACTGGCCACATAGGATCTTTCTTCATAGCGGTCTGGGCAAAAACAATGGACTGTTTCCCTACTTTAAAGGTCAATGTCCCTGAGCCAACATCTATAATCGCACCAAAGAGTGTGCGAAAATGGTCAACCCAAAATGATAGAAATGTGAGCATCCTCGGGTATATCTAGTATAACGAAGTCAACTGGGAAAAAGAACTTTCCTATTTGCACAGGAATATCCTCTAAGACTCCTATAGGCTGGACCGCAGAACGATCAGCCATCTGTACTATCATGTTAGTAACTGTAAACCTAGTCAGTTTCAATTTCTTAGCAAGACTCAAAGGCATAACGCTAATACTGGCCCCTAGGTCATACAAGGACTTCTCAATAGAAAAGGTGCCAATATTACATGGGACTGAAAAACTACCTGGGTCTTCTAGCTTATGAGGTGCAGTATGAGTCAAATAGGAACATGACTCCTCGCTTAGTGCGACAGATTGCACAGTATCAAGTGACTTCTTTTTAGACAAAAGTTGCTTCATAAATTTCGTGTAAGCAGGCACTTGATTAACTAATTCTAGGAAAGAAACTTGCACATTTAAACTACGAATAACATTCTCAAACTTTTTAAACGATACCTGTTCCTTTGTTGGCACCAATCTCTCTGGGTACGGGGCTGTAAGAAGCAACTTAGCCATCTCCTCTAAGTCTCTCATACCGGCGTCAGTGGACTTAGGCTGAAAATTCACTACCTTGTCCTTGTTGTAGCTCGAACCTTCTTTAGACCGTCTCAGGAATGAACCATTAACCGTCAGGGGGTCATACTTTGGAACCGGAACTGACACATCAACATTTGGATCTTGCCTCAATAATTTCGGAGTCGTCGTACCCCGAAATAAGTGGTCCCTCAAGTTATCTGGCATTGGAGGACGAAAAGGTTCACGATCAGCAGTATCTTCAGTAGATCGAGCATGTAGGTCGGTCGATCGACTGACTTCCTCAGGACCAGAAGTTGTACTGTTACGCGAGCTGGTCGATCGACTGAGCATGTCAATCGATCGACCGGCATACCTGCTGATCGTCTTTTTCTTGCTACTATTCATTCCAGCCTTTTTCTTGCTCGGTTCCGCCTCATCTTTTTCGGTAACATCTTCGACCATAGTGGGCCCATCAAGGGTAGACCCACTCCTCAAAGTGATCGCATTTAGAGTCTCTTTTTGATCCGGCTGCGACGGTAAATGCCCCGGAGCTCTAGTTGCACTTTTGCTTTCCAATTGGGCAATTTGACTCTCTAGCATTTTTGTAGAAGTCTCTCTAGTTAGAGACTCCTTTTGTAGCAAACCCGACAGATTCTGAACCATGTTTTTCAATTCAAAAATATCAGAACCTTAAAATTGCTGCTGATGAGGCACATAGGGAGGCTTTTGATACTGCTGCTGCTTATGAGGGGGCACATAACTCTGCTGCTGTGGACCCGGATTAAGGACATTTTGGTTAGTCCACCTCAAATTGAGGTGAACATTAGAGGGATCGGGATAAGTACCAGTCTGCCTATAATGTTGAAAGGCTGCACATGTTTCATTCGAACTAGTACAAAACTCCGAAACATGTCCCTCTCCTCCACATCTTTTGCATGTAAAGGGACCGTCTGAAACTGCATTAACTTTATATATCCCTCCGTTTTGAGATCCCCCAAAATCTATCTTGTCGAATCTCGCAGTAAGGGCTTCTATTGCAGCTACAACAGGAGATTCAGCTGATCTTCTCTGATTTCCTCTAGAATTCCCATGCTCAGCTGTATGGGTGGCCAGGTCATCGATGATTTTCCACCCCTTTGTCTCACCGCGATTTTCTTGAAATCTCCCATTAGCTGCAGCATCTAGAATAGCTCTCTGATCATCATAAAGACCATTATAGAATTGGTTGCACATAAACCATTTCTCAAACCCATGGTGCGGAATAGTTCGCACCAGTCTTTTGAAACGGACCCATGCCTCATAAAAATCTTCATCAAGACCCTGTTTAAAGCTTGTGATCTGAGCTAGCTCGTTCTCGTAGTAACTGGACAGAGTACTCAGCTCTTCCTCTGTCGGCAATACTCTAGATGATCGTCTCAACTCACGCAAAGTCCTTTCAATCTCAGGATCTAATGGTCTCAATTCACCACCCTGTGACCTGCGCATAAGAGGAAACTACAAGTAGAATATGATAAGAGTTTAAGGAATAGAGGTCCCTTAAACTAAGAAAAAGACTAAAATAAAAACAACTAAAATTAAACAATTGCGTCCCCGGCAACGGCGCCAAACTTTGATACCGTCGTAGAGTGCCAAAGATAAATTTATAATCCAAACTACTACTATAGATAGCGGCGGTCAGGGTCGAACCATAGAGAGGTGATGCAATTAATAGTTGTCTAATTTTAGTCTAAAGTAGCAATTGTGAGGGGGTTTGATTTGAATAGTTCTACAACTAAAGGCAATCAAATTAAAGCTAAACTAAAGTAAATAAATGAGTGATAAAAGAAATTGGATGAAATCAAATATTAAAAGGATGCTAAGACAGTCGGTTCACTGTAGTTTCGACGGCAGTAACTCTAGGTAAACTGTCTTAAGCATGTTAGACGGGAAAATAAAATGTCCTCTCGGTCCAATTTAACAGGTAGCAACCTTTCGGCCTAAGCTACGGGTCCCTAATCTCACTAATACTAACTTTCGTTCTTGATTAATGAAACTCAAAATCTAAATTAACTTATCTCTCGATCTTATTAATTTAGTCGTCTTAATTAAGTAGTCTATTTTCCTCCCCATCTTTCGATCTTGTCGGGTCGGTCAATTCCTAAGCATTCAACTAGTCGCGTGCACTCGATTCGTCAAATATAGCAATTAAATTAATTAAGTCTTAGCAAATCTAACACACTCTGGTCGATCGACCATGTATGTCAGTCGATCGACCGGAGCCCGACAGCAGGTCACCTATGTCAAAGCCGTTTATCCTACAGATCCCCTACATCTTAGCATGAAGGATTTAGCTACTCATGATGGTGATAATAACAGCAATAAAATTAACTAATAAAGCAAACGAATTCATACTTAAATTAACTAAATAAATAACTATCATGAAACGATAATTTGGCTTTGGGAAATATAAACTAGCAATTCTAATCTATGAATGAATGAAAGCAACGAAACTGAATAATGGAACACAGAAATACCGTAAAGGATTGAAGAGAAAAGAAAAACTCAATGCAAAATAAAACTTTATTGACGAAAGAATAATCTAAGCTAATGACATAATCAAAAGTTCAACTTCTGTGTTTTTGAACCCTAATTAATTCGATGATCCTCTACAGTAGGGAGGAGTTACGTTATATAGATAGTCATCCGTAACTTTATTCCTAAAACCTAATTACAATGGGCTTCGGAATTCTAATTAAATCTTGCGTGTAGAGTCGTGGGGTGGTCGATCGACCACTGAGACCAGTCGATCGACCGCTCTCTTTCCTGCAGACTTTTGTTCAGCATTCTGATAGTCTATAGACCACATAGGTCTGTCTATAGACCACTGTAGCTGATAGTCCGCTTCTAAATTCTCCATAAATCTATTTCCAGGCCTTGAAACGCGCGCCAAGTTCATTTCTTGAGTAAATACTTCATGTCAAATAATACGCTAAGTACTCGGGGACGGATTCGGCTCGATTTCCACTGGATTCTTCACATTTCTGCAATATTACACAAAAACACAAAAGTAGACGGAAATAGGGAAAATAGTAGCTTAAACTACACAAATGAGCTCTGAAATGCGTGTAAAATAGGGTGTAAAACATCATATTAAGGACACGCATCATAAGGCATCAATGTGATTATATTTTCATATAATCACATCTCTCAAACACATCCTTTAGGTGTGACTTTTAGGGACCAGTTGATCACCGCCATCAGTATGATAATAACGTCAACCTTCTAGCAAGCCAACCATTATTAGTAAACGTTAATCAACTGATAACATACTAAGTATACCCTGGAACCTTTAAGAGATTTATACACGTTATCACACTAACTGTGGAGGACCCTAGCTCCAACAATCTCCCACTTGTCCTCACAAGTGTATGTGCGATAACCGATTCTCATATCCTTAATTTCTCCCACTCAATGTTAAACAATTTGCAAAATCCGTATTCACAAAGGTCGTATTTTACAAGTGATCAATATCAAGAATGGGTTTCCCGACTAGAGAGTAACTTAACTGATAAATGAATCATCATTCAAGCATGGCCATGCATTTCAGTTACAACTCCTCGAGTGGTCCTGAGAAATGACTAAACCTGATAAAGGATGGATATTTTATTCAACTCGAATCTTGCAGATACAAGCACAGTATGAAATGACCCAGTAAAAATCTGCTTAGCCTCCTATTACGGTCGACCATGAGAAAGAAAGCAAAGTCACCCAAAAACTGCCTTAATCTCAAGAGACAGTCGATAGTCAAAAGAATCGACTCTAGGAACACAATGGACGTCCAATCCACGACCTGGCACCGAATGTTTTTAAACATTTAGGACTCTATTACGTTGTCACAATGTCCTACGAGGTATCGTTATAACTCGCATCTGTGATCGATCAGCCAACCGTTTGACTTATGGCTCGTTGAACCCAGTATCAATCAACTTCACAATATAATAGCCAGAGTTATCAGCTCATATAGGCGATTACAGACCAAACCAAATATAATATAATTCAGTTCACTTTGTGGTGTTCAATGTTGTTGTACAGTCCACATGAAAAACAAAATATGAAATAATACGATGAAGTTATAAATAGCATATGAAAAACAAAATGTATTGAATCTATAACCAACTACTACAACTCATGAACACGTTTAATTCCCATGGAAATATCGTGCCCTTCATGCTTATAATATTTCAATGGTTTAGTGAGAGGATCCGCGATGTTGTCATCCGAAGCAATCTTGTCAATCACTATCTCCTCTTGCTCCACGTAATCACGGATCAGGTGAGCCTTCCGATGTACATGTCTAGACTTGTTGCTAGACTTAGGCTCCTTTGCCTGGAAGATGGCACCTCTATTGTCATAATAGATGGTGATTTGGTCATTCGAACTAGGAACTACGGTTAGTCCTTGTAAGAATTGACGCATCCATATAGCTTCCTTTCCTACTTCTGAAGCGGCATAGTACTCGAATTCAGTAGTAGAATCTGCTACAACTTCCTGTTTGGAACTTTTCCAGCTGACCGCAGCACCATTAAGAGTAAAGACGAATCTACACTGAGATTTCGAATCATCTCGATGCGTTTGGATGCTACCATATGCGTAACCGATTGCACATAGCTTAGTATCTCCTCCATAAGTCAATGCCCAATCCTTAGTTCTCCGTAGGTACTTAAGGATGTTTTTAACAGCCATCGAGTGTGTTTCACCTAGATTGCTTTGGTACCGACTCGTCATACTCAATGCATATGCAACGTCTGGACGTGTGCATATCATGGCATACATGATTGATTCTATGGCTGATGCATAAGGAACACGACTCATGCGTTCGACCCCTTCCGGTGTCTTGGGTGACTGAGACTTGCTCAAATGCATCCCAGAAGTCATTGGAAGGTTCCCCTTCTTGGATTTGGTCATGCTGAACCTTTCAAGAATCTTATTTAAATAAGACTCCTGACTCAGTGATAACATTCGTCGTGATCTATCTCGATAGATACGGATTCAGAATATGCGTTGTGCCTCACCCAGATATTTCATCTGGAAATGGTTCTTCAACCATCCTTTTACCGAAGATAAGAGAGGAATGTCATTCCCAATCAAGATTATGTCATCGACATACAATATCAAGAAAACAATATTGCTCCCACTCGACTTGACATATAAGCATGGTTCCTTGACTGATCGAGTGAAACCGTACTCTTTTATCACCTGGTCAAAACGATGATTCCAACTTCGAGAAGATTGCTTAAGTCCATAAATGGAACGTTTAAGCTTGCACACTTTCTTAGGATTTTCAGGATCTATGAAACCTTCGTGTTGTACCATGTACAATTTCTCCTCCAAATAACCGTTTAAGAAGGCGGTTTTAACATCCATCTGCCAAATTTCATATTCATGAAAAGCGGCAATCGCTAAGATTATCCGAATGGAACGCAGCATAACTACCGGTGCAAAAATTTCATCATAATGCAATCCGTGCACTTGAGTGAAACCTTTTGCCACTAGTCGTGCCTTATAGGTATCTGGTTGCCCTTCTACAGAATGCTTTATTTTGTAAAGCCATTTGCACTGAAGAGGTCGTACCTTGTTAGCTAAATCAACAAGATCCCATACGTCATTCTCATACATGGATACCATCTCGGATTTCATGGCTTCAAGCCATAGCTTAGAGTCGGAACAGGTCTTGTCACTTTTATAGGTAGCGGTTTCATTACTCTCTAGGAGCAAAACGTCATTTTCCTCGACCATACCAATGTATCTGTCTCGAGGATTGGAGACTCTACCTGACCTCCTAGGTTCCTGAGGAATATTAACCGTATCATAAGTTGAAGGACATCTTCCTCCATCTGTTTCTCGGTTGTTGGTTCTTGAATCTCCGACAGCTCGAAGGTTCTATTACTTGACTTGTTCTCGAGAAACTCTTTCTCTAAGAACTTTGCACTAGCCGCAACAAAAACTCGATGTTCGGTAGGCGAATAGAAGTAATTACCAAACATTCCTTTTGGATAACCAATAAAGTATGTCTTGACCTATCGCGGGCCGAGCTTATCCTCGTGTCTCCACTTGACATAAGCCTCGCAGCCCCAAACCCCTATAAAGGACAAGTTAGGGACCGTTCCCTTCCATATCTAATACGGAGTCTTGTCGACAGCTTTAGACGGACTTCAGGTAAGTATAAGAGCAGCTGACAAAAGAGAAAAACCCCATAATGAATCAGGTACTACCATGTGACTCATCATGGATCGAACCATATCAAGTAGTGTTCGATTTCCTCGTTCGGACACACCATTTAATTGAGGTGTTCCAGGTGGAGTTAACTGTAAACCTATTTCACAGTCTTTAAGGTGTTAATCAAATTCATTTGAAAGATATTCGCCACCACGATCTGAATGGAGTGCTTTAACCATTCTTCCCAGTTGGTTCTCAACCTTATTCTGGTATTCCTTGAATTTTTCAAAAGACTCACTTTTATGCTTCATTAAGTAGACATATCCGTATCTACTCAAATCATCCGTGAAAGTGATAAAATATCTATAGCCGTCTCTTACGGTGATTGACATAGGTCCACATACATCAGTATGTATGAGTCCTAATAGGTCATTAGCACGCATTCCAACACCTTTGAAGGAAATTCGAGTCATTTTGCCGATAAGACATGATTCACACGTGCCAAATGATGAGAAATCAAATGTGGAGATAGTCCCATTCTCAATGAGTTTCTTTACACGTTTTTCATTTATGTGTCCCATTCGACAATGCCATAGATAAGTTTGATCTTTGTCACCAACCTTTAATTTCTTATTATTCACATGTAATATATCTATGGTTAGATCTAAGATATAAATTTCATTCATGGAATCTGCTTTGCCATAAACCATTTCATTAAAAGAGAAAATACAGCTATTGTCCTTTATTGAAAATGAAAAACCGTCTTTATGAAGTACGGAAACAGAAATAATATTCTTAGATAAACTGGGTACATAGTAACAGTTATATAAATATAACTCAAAACCACTCGGGAGCTGGATTACATATGTTCCCATTGAGACTGCATTAACTATTATTCCATTCCCGACTCGTAGGTCCACATCACCCTTTACGAGGGGTGTGATTGTTTTTAGGCCGTGCAAATGATTACACAGATGAGAACCACAACTAGTATCAAGTACCCAAGTTCCGAAACTTGCATGGTTAATCTCAATCATATAAATATAAGATGACATACCAACAGGAGTGATGCGGCCTGCTTTTATGTCCTCACGGTACACGGGACAGTTCCTCCTCCAATGCCCAGTCTTGTGACAATGGTGGCACTCAACGTTACCGCCCATGCTCTTTGCCTTGCCTTGTGAGCCACTAGTCTCACCAGGCCCACTCTTACCGTTTCCTGACTTCTTAAACTTTGGCTTTCCTACAGTTAGGTCGCCGTGAGCTTTGCCCTTACCCTTATTCTTGTTGGAAATCATGAGAACATCTTGCTTCATGCTCCCACTCAATTTCATATCCTTTTCAGTCTGTACGAGAAGTGAGTGTAGCTCATGAGGAGTTTTCTTCATGTCATTCATGTAGTAATTTGCCCTGAAAAGGGCAAAACCATCATGAAGTGAATGAAACATACAGTCAATGACTATGCTCTCACTGATTTTGCAATCAAGTGCCTCCAGTTTCTCGACATTCTCAATCACGTTAAGAATGTGTGGGCTAACCGGTTGGCCCTTATGGAGGTTCACCTCAAAGAAGCGACAGGTATGCTCACAAGTAACGATTCTCGGTGCTTTTGAGAACTCATTAGTGAGCGTGGTGAAAATCTTGTTTGCACCTTGGGAAATGAAGCGTCTTTGCAAATTGGTTTCCATTGCAAAAATGAGTACGTTGTTTATCGCACCCGCTTCCATGACGAAGTCACTATAAGCAAGTGACTCGTTAGCTGTTGCATTGGGGCCTGGGTTTGGCGGTATTGGCTCAGTCAAGTACTTGAGCTTACCGTCTGCAATGGCAGCATTCCGTAATGATGCCTCCCAGTCCGCAAAGTTGGACCCGTCATTCTTCAGTCGTGTGGACTGATTCACGTGATCCAGGAAAGTTTTGAGCCATGACTCCACTACTACAATTTAAGGCTATGAGAACGCCACTTAGAGAACGGTTGGTAACGGAACTGTTCTCTTTCTTTTTTTTATGTTAGGCGGGCAATTATGAATTCTGAATAGAACGGTTATTGGGTTGAACCGTTCTTATAGATAAACAAAGAGAACGGGTTGGTTTGACCAACCGTTTTAATTAAAACTAGAACTGCAGAACACAACGCTTCATACTCCCCTCCGTTCCCCACCGTTCTCCTTAATCTGTCAACGAGAACGGCTCCGTTCTCCACCGTTCTCCTTAATCTGTCAAAGAGAACGGCTCCGTTCCCCACCGTTCTCCTTATTAATTCAACAAGAACGGCTCCGTTCTCCACCGTCCTCCTTAATCTGTCAACGAGAACGGCTCTGTTCCCCACCGTTCTGCTTATTAGTTCAATCAAATGAAACTTGGCGTTTACACTTCTACGTACTGCACCCTAATTGTTTCCTTCGCACGATTTGATTATCACCATTGCAAGTATTATTTTCAATCAAATTATCAGTTGCCCCTTCTTGTCAGTGCTTGCTCGTACTCCGACCACCGCCTTATTGTCGTTGTTCACTTGTATTTCATCGCCGTTGATCGTTGCTGCTGGTAAGATCATTTTTCATTATTTTTAATGTTAGCTTTAATACTACAATCTTAGATTATATTATCTATTTATTTCATTGATTCTTCGCTTTCCTTTTCATCATTGTTGTTGATTGTATACTTTAATGTATGCTGATGTAAGGGTTTAGTATTTAGTGATGGTAGGGTTTAGTAGTTAGCAGTCGTGTGGCTTCCTAATATGATTGTGGTTGTGAAATATTTCTCTAGAAGAGCTCTGCAGTTTATTTAGAATGTGCGCTACGTATAGGGAAAAGTTGATTTTAGTTCCTTGAGCCTTGAGTTGATTGCTCCTGTGTGTCCTTGAGCCTTTATTGTTAAAAGGGTTTTAGAATTATACCTCCATAAGAGAAAATCTGCATATTCATTGTTCATTCTATATAGGTCACATTCATGTTACTTGTTGGAATTCTGTTTTTTCTGTAGTCGAATCGTACCAGCTAAATTTCAAACAATTGGCCAAATTACCAAATTTCTTTTGTTATGACTGAAATAGGCCTAGATTTGTAAATTTAACTAGAAACTTCCTACCAGCTCCTCATTACCTCAACTGAAAGTTAGAAGTATCAGGATGGATGGGTGTATCTAGTATTTACTCATTTTAGGTTTTCCACTTTTCAATTTCTACGGGAGCCAAATTCATTATTATTTGTCTTCGGAGTATATTGTACCAGTAGCATGTGGCTGATTATGGGGTGTGAGGAATCACAGGGTCATATATGGGAGACGCGGGAGTCGTTTAGGCAATGGGTAATGATGTCATTGTATCTATGAGATTTAAATTAAATATGATTAAGACTTTATGAGGAGTAGCTTACTCTCTGTATGTCCCAAAACTTGTTTACTCAGTGCTCAATCATTTCTAATGATTTTCATTTTGAAAGACGCTGAAATGCCTTTGTATAAGAGTTGTAAGAATTATACAAAATTGTCAGCCGTTGTTAAGCTATATAATTTGAAAGCAACAAATGGGTGGAGTGATAAAAGTTTTACCCACCTTCTCGAATTATTGAAGGACATGCTTCCAGAAGATAATGTTCTTCCTAATCGTACATATGTGGCCAAGAAGATACTTAGAGGAATTGGTATGAAATATGTGAAGATTCATGCATGCCCTAATGATTGTATATTATATCACAAGGAATATAAGAGTTTCACTCATTGTCCAGTTTGTAATGAATGGCGATATAAAAAGAAGGAGGGGATCCCAGCAAAAGTTTTGTGGTATTTTCCGATAATACCCAGGTTGCGACGACTCTTTGCGAATAAGGAAGATGCAAAGTTGTTGACATGGCATAAAAATGCAAAAGTTAATGATGGCAAGTTGAGACACCTGGCTGATGGTTTAGAGTGGAAACACATTGATTCCAAGTATCCCGAATTCGGGAAAGAACCCAGAAATCTTCGACTTGCACTCTCTACTGACGGGATGAATCCTTTTGGGAATTTAAGTAGTCAACATAGCACTTGGCCTGTGCTTTTAGCTATTTACAATTTACCTCCATATGTGTGCATGAAAAGGAAGTATTTAATGCTGTCCTTATTGATTTCTGGTCCCAAAGAACCGGGTAATGATGTAGATGTTTACTTGGCGCCCCTTCTTGACGATTTGAGAACACTATGGGATGAAGGAATAGAAGTCTTTGATGCGTACCAAAATAGTTTTTTCAATTTGAAAGCAATGTTATTATGCACTATATCTGATTTTCCTGCATACGGTAATCTTTGTGAACATACTGTTCATGGGAAAGAGGCGTGCCCCTTGTGTGCAGAAGATGTTGACTCTTCTTATTCGAGGTTTTCTCGAAAGCAGGCTTTCTTAGGATACCGTAAATTTTTGGAGGAAGATCATTCGTATCGCAAGCAACAAAAAGCTTTCAATGGAAAACCTGATCATCGTCCATGTCCTAAGATATTAAGCGGTCATGATGTATATCAAAAGGTGAAAGATATTAAAATTACATATGGGAAGAAGGGTTCTAAATTAGCATCACGGGGATACAAGAAGATGTCTCCTCTTTTTGAACGACTCCCATATTGGCGGGAACTCTCCATAAGACATTGTTTGGATGTTATGCATATCGAAAACAATGTTTGTGACAATATTATCAACACTCTTTTGAATGTCCCAAATAAGTCAAAAGACAATGTGGTAGCTAGGAAGGATATGGTGGATATGAAAATTCGACCCGAGTTGGCCCCGCAAGAGAAGGGAGGACGGACTTATTTGCCTCCTGCTGCCCATACACTTTCAAAAAAGGAGAAAATAGAGTTTTGTGAATGTTTGCATGGTGTTAAAGTGCTAGAGGGATATTCTTCGAATATTAGTAGCCTCGTATCAATGCGAGATCTCAAGCTTACTGGTTTAAAATCTCACGATTGTCATACTTTGATGCAACAATTACTAGTTGTGGCCATACGTAACATTTTACCTACAAAGGTTCGATATGCCATAACCAAGTTCTGTTTTTTCTTTAATGCCATATGTAACAAAGTTATTGATCCTGGAGAGTTAGAGGATTTGCAAAATTTAGTTGTCACTTCTCTTTGTCAATTCGAAATGTACTTTCCTCCTTCATTTTTTACAATCATGGTTCATTTGACCGTACACTTGGTAACAGAGATCAAGTATCTACGACCTGTTTACTTAAGGTATCAATATCCTTTTGAAATATTGATGAAAGTATATAAGGATTATACGTCTAATAGATATCGTCCTGAAGGGTGCATTGCCGAGCGTGCCATCATCGATGAAGCACTTTCTTATTGTTATACACACTTATCAAATTCTGAGATACTTGGGATCCCTAAGAATCGACATAGTGAGTGGATGAAGGGCAAAGGTCTTAGGGGTCATGTTCGTCAAGATATGGCATTTGATAAGTGGCATGGAGCACACACATATGTCCATCATAACGAGGATGAGGTACAGCCGTACATTTAGGAACACATGGTTTTCTTGAGGGACAAGCATCGAAATAAAACCGAGATGTGGATCGGAAATGAGCACAACAAGACATTTCGAGCATGGTTCAAGGGTCGAGTGATAGAAGACTTGCAAAAATATCCTGATTATATTTCTTCTAGATTAAGAAGGCTTTGTTTCGGCCCAAATACATATGCATCTTCTTATAGTGGTTATGCCATTAAAGGGTGCACCTTTTACACTCGTGAGCAAGATGACAAGAGTACGATGCAAAATAGTGGGGTAAGTGTAGAAGCTGAAGCCATGCACTTTTCTAGTTCAAAAGATAAGAATCCAGTTTTAAGTAAGATGCATTATTACGGAGTTATTGAAGAGATTTGGGTGTTAGATTACACAGATTTCGATATCCCTGTTTTTTGGTGCAAATGGTGTCAAACTAATACCGGTGTCCGTAAGGATGAATTAGGATTCACTTTGGTGAATCTTGATAAAAGTGGACATAAGGAAGATCCTTTCATTTTAGCCACACAAGCCAAACAAGTGTTTTATGTGACCGATCCAAAAGATAAAAATTGGTCAGTTGTTTTATCCGTAAAGAGTAGGCGGGATGTGGATAGTTTTGATGAAGATGTTGTATATGAGGGTTTTGATCGTAATGTATCGAGGTTTAGATGATACGTATATCATCAATAGTTCGAGTTTATATACGCGTGATGATCACAACGAAGGAATATGGATTAATACTGACACCCCTTCCAGAAAACTCCCTCGTGTTGTTGAAAAATGAGTAAGTCATGATGATTTATGTTTATTATAGTTATGCTTTATAAAATCCAGTGCACTGCCTTCCTGCATCATCAAGGATTCTGCCAATATTATTTCTAACATTTCTAGCAGAAATCCTAGAGTAGAAGTATCTATTACTAAGATCACCAAGGTGGAGGTGCTGGATTTTTTCCCTTTGAAAGAGAACTTGCATCTCAGCTCTTTTAACCTGGAGATACTCATGCACCAAGATCTTCTCCTCCCCAAGAAGAATAGAATCCAAGGGAGAACAACTAAGTTTATCCTGACATTGCTTAAAGGCATGTTTACAGTTTGCCACTTTGTCAGAAAGATTAGTAAAGGAAGAAGTGTGAAGCTTCCTTAATCAACTTTTTAGCCTTTTAAGCTTCTGAAATAAGGAGGCTATATGCCCTCCATAGTAAGAATAACTTCAACCCATATGCACAGTATCCTGGAACTGAGGGGAGAGAGCCTAACAGTTCAGATCTTTTTTTTTTAGGTGAAATGTGAATTAAATTAATAATGGTTTAGGTCTTACTCTTAGGTGAAATGTGAATTAAATTAATAATGGTTTAGGTCTTACATTACTCTGGATAAGTCAAACTAAAGCAGTTAAATTAGAAGTTGTATGCCCATAATCATGATCATTACACCAGGAACATAAGTGACATGAGGACTCCTTGCCATTGTAGCTGCATTCTCCTTCATAGCTTCAATCTTCCTTAACTCGATCAAACCCATTCCTGCAGATGCAGTTGCCTCTGAAATCAACTTGGCAGCCTCAATTTCTCCTTCTGCCCTTATAATAGCTGCGCGCTTCTCCTGCTCTGACTTCATCACCACATACCTTATAAGGAAGGACGCATCTAATCAACACCAACCTACCTACCTACCTACCTGCATAACTGAGCCACTTTACCCCCAACCCCTTATTTTAACCTGCTGTCTCAGAAGCTTTTGATATATTTATGTTGATATATTTACAGAATTTGATATATTTACGTCTTATTTATGTTGATATATTTACAGAATTTGATGAGTGTGTAATTTGTTAATGCGAGCCAGGTTGATCGATGGGCTCACGAGGTGTAAAGGAACTCGTAATACTAACTCGATGACTCGAGCAAGAAGAGGAAGAGAAGGTCTAAGGAGAGGGGTCGAACAGTGTTGGCCTTAGTTTCAAAAGCACTTAAGGAGAAGAAACCAATTGAATTAGAGTGGGATAAAGTGCATAGATTGCCTACAGGAACGTACGCTGGGAAGTTTAGTAGCTGGGTTGGCGTTACTACTCGGAGGCATGTTAGTTGCGCAGTGGAAACGTGGGACCATGTGGATGATGTCACGAAGCAAGAAATTTTGGATAGTATCACGGTCAGTAATTGTCTTGGTTATCTAATAATTGACTTGGTTATTCTATGCATAAAATAGTAAGTGTCAAAAACCAAGAGCATTTAAAGTTTCATTAGGATTAATTGAAAGTCGCATATCATTTTTAACAGTTAGCTGAAGACTGATATACTCCTAGTAAAAAGTTTATATATAATAGCTCAGACTTTTTTTCTACCATTCTCTAAGTGTAACAAATTAAGATTTAAGGAGTAAGGGCAGCCAAAGATGCAACTGCTTTTATGCAATCGAAATGGTAAGCAAAATCAAGTAATTTTGTGCAAAAAAGATGCAATCTGCTTTACGTGCGGCAGAGTTTTTGTCGTAATTTTTCATCCGGTGATACACAAGACTTGCTACATAGAGTATCATCTCGCTTGCAAAATTGAATTTTATCTTTGAAATTATTAGAATGAGAGTTCAACTCTTGTTCTTAAGTTCATCTGTTTGCCCTTTTTTCTAAATATGTTATGTATGTGACAAAGTTCAACAACTTAAGCACTGTTCTTGACAGTCAAAACTCCACATATGGATTTGGCTGATGAAGTATGCTCTGGTTGTTAGAGGTTGGTGGTACCGAATTACCCACAGGATATTAATTGGTTTATAAAGCTGATACTCCCTTGAGGAAGGTATCACACGTGATACAAAATTAGAGGTAAATCTATTATCACAGTTGTTATGTATGGTTGCGTATAAGTCACGTCAGACGGAAGACAACATAAGGCGCTTTTGATGGTAAGCTTGTACAGAGGTAGTAACTTGCCATCACATAACTTTTCCTTATTGTGTTTGTGCCAAGCCAGAGCCTTTGTGTAGGGCGCTTTTGATATATAAATTACTAGGCTCTGGTGACAAACTTTCTCATTTGTGTAGGGCGCTTTCACCGTTATCGCAGACCGTTATGATTGGTGTCTCATAAAGGCTGGGAATTTATGGAGAAAGTGGAAATGCACCTTAGTTCGTAAGTGGCTATACGACGAGACAGGAGCAATACAGAGGACACCACCAACAAAAAAGTATGACTCAATAACACCTGAGGATTGGAATGTGTTTGTGGCATCTCACACTACTCAGGCATTTAAGGTAATATTCACTTATTAGGTTTGAACTGTTTAACACTAGGCACTGACTGGCTAGCCGGATCGATCTGTGAAGTTCGATTAAGACTGATCCAGACTTGTAGCTTACCCAGCAGGTCTTTGGTTTTGGATTATATGTTTTCAGGTCCCTGGTATGTTGCATACCGGTGATCTGGTCAAACCCGGTCAGGACCAAAGACCGGCTAAATACAATTTTGTTCGTTGAAGGAGTGTATGAGTAGGTCAATTAACTTTCTCCAACACCACACACCGTTTTCAGTATCTTTCCTTTTGTCCAAATTTCATCTTTTCTGTGTAATTGCAATGAACTGCTTGTTTGTTTCTAAAGAACACGGTGCTTTCTAGCTCCAACACCACACACCGTTTTCAGTATCTTTGCCTTTCCGCTTACTATATATAATTAGTCTAACTACTTTATATGTTGTAAAATGTAAGGAAATAAGTGCAAACAACAAGAAGAATGCTTGTATGAATAGGACAAGGTTCGTTGGCTCTTGAGCAGGTTACCGTGGGATTGAAGTTAAAATCGTAAGTACATACACCTAGACATACCTTTATAATTTATATTTATTTAAATCTGGAGGTTTTACTATACTCTTGACATTCTTAATTTTTTTTTTTGTAGAAAAAAGACTTTGCCAAAAATGGAGTGATATTGGAGGTAGTTGACCGACACTTAACTTGGCTAAGGGGTCACACGCCTAATAACGGAGACCTGACCGAATATTACAAGGAAGTGGCTACGAAAATTGTGAGTTCTTAAATTTAAAAAAAAAAATATTAATTTCTAGGAATTGACACAACTATATATGTATTTAAATAATATAATATTATGAATGGGTGTAGAAAGAACTAGAAAAAGAGGTGGAGGCAGGTACATTTAAGCCTAGGGGACGAGAAGATATACTAGCTAAGGCAATCGGCAAACCTGAACATGGTGGCCGTGTGCGAGGGGTTCCTGATGGCATATGCATAACTGAGTATTTTGGGAAGGCTCCTAAAAAGTGCCGAAAAGAGTAGAGCGTCTCAAAGAGACGGTAATTTATTATGTAAACATAGAATAAGACCGTCTCAAAATATTTAATATTTGAAAATTATTTTACTTTAAGCATAACCAATTTGTTGAATTTTTGTCTTGCATGCAGATAAATACTTTGCAAACACAAGTATCAAATATGTAAAGTATGATGGTGCATTTTTGGCAAAGTGGTGAGAAGCCAAGTCAAGAATTATTAGAATGCTTCATGAAAGGAATTTCTATGAGTACTCAAGGATCGAAAGCTTGTCCATCTACGGATGGTTCTCATAGTATCTCAATACAAGAGAGTGAGGTGCAATCCCATCCAGAGCCACACCGTAAAGAGATACCACATGAAGAGCCACCTAGCCAAGAGAAGGAGGTATCATCTTTTGATTTATCACTAAGATTTTAAGGAAACTTATTAATATATTTGCGTGACTAATGAGTTTGAAGTTTTGATTTTACTAATATTTCAAGGGGTGGAGAGACTGTGATTTATCATTACCCGGAAATCCGAATAAGATAGTGGCATCAGGCTTGATGTATATGGAAAAAAAGGCGGAATTCATAACTGTTCACGGTAGATCACTACTTAATGGTTATGAGAAACTAGAAGTTAAGAAAGTACAACTGGATCGAAAAAATGATATGTTGCACATGTGCTGTTGGGGATGATTTGATACTATTGATTGATGCGAAGGACTCATATGTTCAGTGGCCTCAGAATCATATTCACAGTCCTAGTAAGGTAATTTTGTAGTTTTTTTTTTTTTTAAATTAGAAGTATTATCTTATAATAAGTTAATATAAATATTAACTATTTTGTGAAAAAATAATGAAGATGGAAATCGTAATGAAGAAGAAGAAGAAGAATCATCAAAGGTCTGCACCACCTCTTGCCCGACTATTCTGGGTGTAGAAGTTAGTAGTGAGTTTAAGCAAAAGTTGAGAACCCCGCTGATGAATTCTTTACTTCTCGAGGCTCGCGTATTGAAGGCGAGCGGATCACTGATTAACGTTTCGATTGATGACCATGTATTACACCTTGATGACTACACTTCTCCGATTTCTTACGTGGAGCTTATTCATTGGTGTGACGAAGGCGAGATAGGTGCCTCTCACATTGCTATTTTTATGAGGTAAGCTTTCATTAATGACCATGTTCTGTCTATTTTTATCCGTAGGAAGCCAGCCATTATTTTGTTTGTTGAACGTTTGAGAGTAAGAAAGGAATGGAATGAGTTGTCTAAGTACATGTACAACACCTCAGATCATCTAACTGCATTCTCAACCCGACACTGATTCCTTGCCATCCATACCTGGTAAATCAGTCCAGCATAAATCAAGCTTTAAACTTATTTCAGTCCGGAAAATCCATCATGCTTTTTTGTCTCTTGTATATTCAGAGAAATTGCGATAAATGATGCACTGTCAAACTCCTGCATAAATCAAGTTTTAGACAAATCACCTTGTTCTGAAATTTTTTTAGTACAGTGGTTTTTATGAACTATTTGAACAATTTTAATTGAAATTGTTATAGGTATTTGAGTGATGTTAGTGATACTATGAAGTCTACTAGTTTCTACGGATTCTTGTTCCCGGAGACGTTGTCTAAATTTGCATCCGTAACTGATGATTTACGATCAGATTATATAGCTAGAGCTATGACATGTACGCATGTGGCGGGGTCGAAAACCGATATTTGCGGCTTATCACGAAAGGTATACATAAAGCTTCCCATTTTCGAACTTCTATTTATTTATTCTTGGCTACTTACGTGAAATTTTCTCATTGTCCTCTTTTTTTAATCAAAGTGATCATTGGATGTTGGCCTAATTAATCCATCCGAAAGTATTGTGTATTGGTGTGATCCTGCTGGGTATACGGAGCCTCGAACGTTTATCATGGAAATAATTAATAGGTAAATCATGTATATTACATGTTAGTGCGTGATTTGAATTATGTTTGACATGACGACTTAATTTAGTTAAATCAAATACAGAGCCTTCGAGAAAAGAAACTCTATCGATCCACTAGCAGGGCTCGAGGCAAAACCAGTTACTTGGAGAATAATTAAGGTATATATTTTTGTCAGGTTAACAAGTTGCACCATAGTTCTACAACCTGAAAATGATAGTACTATAGAAAGTATTATTGTTTAATCTTACAGTATGCTGTTTTACTTGTATAAATCCCCCATATTTTTCTTACAATTCTTTAGTATGATTTGAGTATATAATTGTGTCAGGTGGATAATATCGGGTCACATTAAATCTTGTACAAGTAGAATTTTTTACCGTCGAATTTCGAGTACCATGAAGAAAATTAGAGTAGGTCGCCCTACTGTTTACTCTACCGATTCCTCTATTGGGGAAGATGTCGAATATTTGTCGTCTCATTTAAATAGTAAAACGGATTGTATTTCGTCCAACCATCACATCATGTTCACTTCACCCCGGAAATTGAAAAGACGTATGTGCATCGGGTTTATGATGCCATTGCACCCCATTTTAGTGCAACTAGGTTTGACAAATGGCCGAAAGTTGCTGCCTTTTTGGATTAGTTGCCTCGAGGATCTCTTGTGTTAGATGCTGGGTGTGGGAATGGGAAATACTTGGGTTTTAATCCCGAATGCTTTTTTATTGGTTGTGATATAAGTTATCCTTTAGTTAATATATGTACTGATAGAGGCCATGAAGCTTTGGTAGCGGATGCTGTTAATATGCCATACAGAGATGGTTTTGGTGATGCTGCCATCTCCATTGCTGTGTTAATAAACTCAATTGCGTCTGCCACTGTGATTGTAACTCTCTTTGGCTTCACTTATTTTGGCATGTTAGCTGTGCAACACTTGTTTTTGTTGTTTGGGCTGATCAGTATTTGCACCTGATCAGTTTGTGCAACACCTGTTTTTTGGCCTGATCAAGCTTTGCATTCTCGTCATTTTTGCATCATGCTTTATTTTGGCCTGTTTTTGGTCGGAGTAGATATGACATATGTATATGGGTTTGGTTTTTGTTTTAGTGTCCTCGCCAGCCTGATGGGAGGGTATTATGCGGGTATTATATTTGTCGATATATGTTGGAGCTAGTCAAAGGAAGATATATTAATATTACCCCAAATGTATGTATTTTTTTCTTCATTTCAATTATTTTCATCGCTTTGCTTATTATAATCTCCGTCTTATTAATTGCTTTACTTTACACGTCATATATATAGCGTATTAACTAAATTTTTGGATGTCCTATATATATAGTTCATGCTTAACGCCCCAAAGACATATACAACTGAGCAAATCGACGAGGTGCGGAATATTTGGGCGGAATTCACACTCAATTTTAAGCCGAAAAATAATGGTGGATGAAGCCGATTACAATTTCTTGATGTTCAATTATTTTTGCACTTAGATTACATGCTACTAAGTAATAACGATTCAAGGATTTTTATTTATATTTTGCAAGTATGAAAGTACGTTTGTAGCCTATGCGCTATTGAAAACATTAAACGATGTATATTTTTTCAAGGATTTGTCCTTGTTAATTCTAATAAAATTTGTTGCGTAAAATATGCTGGAGTTTCTGAATTTTAATGCAGGTTTAATTCTTATATGAGCTATATATACGATTCAATCGTGTAGGAATTACGATAAAAAAGGAAATATAAAAAAAAAAACACTTTTCAAAGAGAACGGTTAATTGTTAAACCTATTCTATTTGAAATGGTACAACAATGGCGCCAAATAGTATATCAAAGAGCACGCCTTAACAAACAGGACGGTTGTATCATCCCCCGTTCTCTTTGCAAAGGTTCAACAATGGCGCCAAATACCTCTGTCAAAGAGAACGCCTTAACAAAGAGCCCGGTCCCCTTTTACACCAGTGCTGTTTGAAATATCAATGAGAGCGGTTCCCATAGCAACCGCGCTATTTGAAATAACAATGAGCACGGGTTGACCATTTACCAACCGTTCTCATATGTCAAAGAGAACGCTTGGCCACAGGCTGGTTGAAAGGCGTATTTAGAACGGTGCTTGACCGTTCTCTTTAATGGTTATTGTAGTAGTGCTCGCGTGCAAGTGTGGCATTTGGCATAGGGATATCAGTATTTCCAGCCATTTGTTGTAAGCAGTATTATCAATATAAAATGAATTTTACACTGCGAAAAGAAAAAGAAAAACATAATAAGCATACTCATCGTTATGATTTAAGTCTAATGCAAAACTGTTATAATGCGAAGACTCAAGCATTTATACAATTGACATCCCTCAAGAATTATATAAATGATCCCAAGACTCAATTATCTGTAAATTGATAAGCCAACCTCTTGGCTAATTCTACTTTTAGAATTTTTGGTTGATAAATTTCTGTAAATTCTATCTATAGTCCATCATAATCTCGAGAAACTCTTCGGATTATAATGTTGAGGTAAAATAAGTCAACACAAACTACTTACCCAACGTAGAAGGGGTCATATGGAGAGTAAGGTCCTATATACCTACCGATGAAGAAGGGATTCACTGTTGTTTGGCGGCCTGTAAAGACTAGTCTCAATTTTAGTTTTAGAGGAAGATCCCATCAACTTTATTTTAATACATTTTAAGTGAACTAATATCTAGCATGCGAGAATGAATAAACTAAGATGATGGCTTAAAATAGTGTGACATCTTTATGTCCATGATAACTAACATCCAAACTATATGAGTCAATTTTCATGCATATAAGTAGGTGGTTTGGTTTAGGCGGAATATGATGCACTAAATATCATACGAAGAAAAGCAACAAGAATGGAAAAACGTAAAACAAAAACAAAGTCCTAGTGTGGCCTATCAACCAAAATGAACATAAATACAACTTTGGAATCCTTCCTAGGACCCGAGAAGCTTGTCTTGATCTTCCATCTTGGTCCATGTAGCGGGAGTGAGCAATCCAATCTCCATCTTTAGTCTTCTCAAAATTACAATTAATAAATTACAAAATAAACCTATTTACATTCTAATTTCAAAAACATAATACTAAAGAAAACCAAAGGAGATTCGAGATCTAAAAATTACATCAAGATTATGTTTCCATCATTACGAAAACATAATCAAGTAAGGCCACACTAGGTAATACCAAATTACAACCGATTGCAAAAATACGTAAATAAACCATTCAACAATTCATACAACTAAATAAAATGCATCAACAATAAATTAATCATTCAAGACATAATTCCTTAATTATGTAGAGTAATTTATCCAAACCACGTATTTTAAAATGATCAAAATTATGTGACAATTCGACAATTACTCACAATAATTCCAATCTTAATATACATTAACTTGTAATATGAATTAATCTAACATCATTTTAAACCACTTTAAAATAATTGGGTATCTAAAATTTGTGAACTTTTTCACAACAAACAATCATACATTATAGATATAATGTATAATAATTATTGGCCAAAACACAAAAAAAAAAAAAAAAAAAAAAATTTATTGCTCTCGGCATTCTGCCCTAAAATTTCGAAAAACAGGTTTTTTTTTTCGAAAACAACCTCTTTTATTTGAACAAATTTGTTTAATGTGGCTACTATAACAAGATTGGCATAATCATCAGCGTTTAATTTAAACATAGATCCAAACTAGATGATTCAATTTAACCTCTTAAAATGAATATCTAAATTATGATTAAATCGATTATCTGAATATTTGATTCATCATAATTGATTTGAACATTATTAAATTAATGAATCATGATTCTTAAACAACAATTTAACACCATGTATGCCAAAACTATATAGCAAAAACAAATGAACATCATCAATCAAAACAATTTCCATTTACATTTCAATTTAATTCTTATTAAATCAAAACATCTACAAATTTATCATATTATCATCTTAACATATTAAAACAACAATATCAATAAATCAAAATGGAAACAAGGCATCAAAAAATAAAAAAAACAAATCTCGGAAAAAAAAAATGATACGGCCGATTTTTTTTTTAAAATTTTTTTGTTTTAATCCATTTATGAAAATCATATAAAATAATTTAGTGGCCTAAGCTCTGATACCACTTGTTAGAAATTTCGGTATATTTCATCAAGAAAATTCGGATTATAACGAAATTATGAAATATGAAATTACTAGTCATAAACGAAATGCATAAACAAAAGAATAGATATTAGAATTAACCTCCGGTCCTAGCAATTTGGCCTAAGAACAAATATCGAGATCGATATTCTCCTAATCGTTGCACCCAAAATGCTCCGAGAAAAGCCTTTTTCTTGCTTGAAAGAGAACCCTAATTCCTAATAATTTTTAGGGTTTTGTGATGAGAGTATCGAGTAAAAAAACCAGAGAGAAAATGATCCTACCCTTTCTCCTATTTAACCGTCCAAAAGGAGAAAAGAGGGGAAGATCTTTTTCTTATTTTTCTCCCCTTTAAACGTGTAACAACCTAACAAATAAGGTGAAAATCTTCTTATTTTAGGTTGTTATCATATTGTATAAAATGTGTATCATTATCAATTTTCATTTATGTCGTCACGTATTAATAAGCCCACACACAACAGTTTCTAGTTGATTTATTAATACCGGTCTGTCATCATTTATTATGACAATTTCGTATAATATATACATTAACTATAAATATCGCATATTTATAATTTGCTAATTAAATATAACCGTTTATGTTTAATTACGAATTAACATCTTAATTCGTTTAAGCTAACATTATATACATTAAATAAATATAACAGTTTATATTCAATTTACGAACTAACAATTAATTCGTCTCAGCTGATATTATTTAATTGTATTAAATAATCGACTCATCATCACATTGACTAACCTTTTAGTCAAATACATGGACTAACCTTTTAGTCATATAAGGCATCAATGTTATTATATTTTCATATAATCACATCTCTCAAACACATCCTTTAGGTGTGAGTTTTAGGGACCAGTTGATCACCGCCATCAGTACGATAATAACGTCAAATTTCTAGCAAGCCAACCGTTATTAGTAAACGTTAATCAACTGATAAAATACTAAGTATACCCTGTGAACCTTTAAGAGATTTATACACGTTATCACACTAACTGTGGAGGACACTAGCTCTAACAAGATTATCTCTCTCTGGACAAGAACAAACTTTCCACAGAAGGCACCCCGCTCTATCGTGGGGAAAACTCTCTCTGGGAACAACGTCAAAGAAAGGTTTTTTGGATATCAAAAATAATTTCAAAAGTGGCCCTGTTGAATATGAGGACGTTATCTTCCTTGCATACCTATTTTCCAGACTCTTAATGCCAAATAGTGGTAAGTGCGTTCACGACTTTCTCCCCCTTACCGGTGAGATTTAATCCTGCACAGGCCCAATTCCTTTGGCGCCCCTTGTACTAAACTCTGTTTACAGAATGCTCCGAAGTTGTCATCAGACTGCTCGACGCAAGCCTGAAAAGAACAGAGAACCTGGTCTTACCCTAGGTTGTAATGGTGTAAGTGGCCCTCTCTGGATTTTAGATTGTTGTGCAATGCTTTACTTTCCTTATCATAGCGTTGTTGACCCTAAACGCTTTGTGAAAGGAAACATGTACTCAAAGCGCTATAGCTATGCCGAATTCGCCATTGATGTCACCAATGTTAATTTGTCTAAAACCGTAGACGGTATTGTTGAATCCTTTCTTTGTCAAAAGAACTCATTATGTTCCAACCCAGTGTTACTTATTAGAACACCAGTTATCCGACTCCCCAACTTCTTTATTCAAGTTGTATTTGCCTTCATGAATGAATCCCATGGAACTCCCCGTTCTTGATGAAGCCACCAAGGAGATTTAAGACAGTTTTCTATGTCCCAAGGTTTTACCTTATTCTCCTTTTCTGACCACTGAGTTTTGCGCAGAAGTATACAACCCCCAACTTGTTGCGCGCTAGTTTAGCCTTGTACAATCTCTTGGCATACCATTCTTGTGGTCTATGAACAACTCGTGGCATAAATGAGTAAAGATGAACGTAAAAGACGTTCAAAAGTTCTTCTCTAAGCCAATCCCAGTAACTGTAGAGATATGTTGGCGCTATCGCCATGTCGCTGCTACAGTTTCTCAGACCCAGTGGTGGTCTTGGTGCTCGAAGATGGAATAGAGAAATTTTTTGTCAATATCACCAAGGTTGCTGACATGATACTGAGATGTGTCTCCCCGTGAAAGGTGTTAACCATGATATGATTGAAAAGGGCGAATTACCACAACCTCCCTTTGCAAACAACAAAAACAACCCTCCCGAGAACTCTGTTGAACATAGTCAGGAACCTTTCCTAGACTTCTCTCATCTCATCTCTTCCAACGATGAGAAAATTCATGCAATTGATGGGATGGCATACAAAGCGGTATACTCATGCTCTCCGTCTCCATCAACAACATATTCTTAAAGTTGCAAGTGGCTATCGATAATTTAAAGACCCGGGTAGCTAATCTGGAGGAAAGGTTTAGCAATGCCGCAAATGAATTTGACCTCCAAAGAGAAGACCAACACCCAATTCACCAACAACCAAATGCTGAAAATGAGGAACCGTCTGATGGTTCCTACACCCACAAACCCACCAACAAAGAACATGACATTGCCTCACCAAAATCGCCTTTAAAATACAAAGCAACATCCCAAATACTTCCCATTGGCAATGACCATATCCTATTTCCGCCCAGGGTTGACAAAAATAAAACTGACAAAAATTTCCCTAAAAATACCAATGTTGGAACCATGAGAAAACATGAAAGGGTATTCACAGATCTTGGAAAAACATATCGCACCGCTCTGGAGATACTTGCTTCAGAAGGATTACTGCAACCCATTGGTCCAACTCCGAACCCACCCGAAAAACAAGAGAACCCGTTTCTGGAACATAAATGGCTATTGCCAATATCATCAAGACAAGGGCCATGATACCAAACATGATACAATTTAAAGAATGTCATTCAAGATATGATCGAAGCTAGCAAAATCATAGTCGCGCCTTGCAATGAAGATGATCCTCTTAGATGTCTCAAGTCAAGTAGCAAAGTAGAACGTTCCCAAAGGATTTTCACTTATCTCGAAGCAACTTATGCCGCAACTCTTCAAAGGCTTAAGACTGAAGGGAAACTGCAACCAATCGAGCCCACTCCATACCCACCTGAATAGAAGAAAACGCGTTTCTATGATGGCAACGCCAATTGCCAATATCATCAGGGAAAAGGTCATGATACTGAAGCATGCTTCAAACTGAAGCATGTTATTCAAGATATAATCGACAACCATGAACTGATAGTTTCATCCTTAAGCCAACCAAGTGATGAAGCCAACCCCAATGGGTGTCTCATTCTGCAAAGACATGGAAACCATATAGACTATTGTCCTCATAATATCCCAAACAACGAGAGTGAAGTGCTCAAGTGGGTCAATGCTCATGATCGAACATTCAAGCCGCTGGATGCTGAAGTAGAGATCTTTGAAGAGCAAAGTGATGAGTAGGAGTCTGTATCAGAGATTGGGTCAGAGTCAGAGTCCGAGTCTTAGGCTTTCTCATACCTATCCTAATGTTTGTTCTTCTATTCCCAATTGACAAACTGGGGGCTGTCACTATGAGTCACGCATATTCCTCGAGTTTGTGCTAACCTCTTATTTATGTAAATAAAAGCACAACTTTCAACTTTAATGTATTCTTCTCTCTTCCTTTACCATTTCCCGTTGGGAAAAAGAATTTATTTGAGAAATGATTTAAAACAAATAACACGCTCCAAAACAATGTGAGTACAGTCAGGTGACGTATCGTACCGAGTAACCTAAGGACCCGGAATTCGGTGTCTATTTTCTTTACCTATTTCATGTCTGGTAATAGAAACCTTTCATTAGCACCCAATTTAGAACGAACTTTTATCAAATGGATTCTATGACAAACCTAGATAAACATACCCAGAACATTTAATTGTTCATGATCAATGACAGAAGGCAAACCCGTTCCCCGCAAAAAATAACCCATCAAAAACACCAACCTGCATCTGGCATGATTGCCCCAATTTTTCACACAAAAAAAAACAAAAACAAACGTCTAACAAAAATGTTAGCCGAACCAGGACAAAAATCCAAAACCTTTAAGTGGTTCAAATACCTCGGTGCTGTTGGAGGAGGATCCACTCCACAATGGCGGCGATTTGAATCGTGTCCAAGTTTACGAACGATAGGCAACACTGAACTTCACACCGACATATTCAAAACAACGGTAACACAAAAGGGGCACACTAAATTCCCAAATACCCAAAACAAAAGTCAAAGCAAAAAGCCAAAACCCCGGACCAATGAGTCCAAAACATCAAAACCTAGGACTAATGAGTCCAAAACACCAAAATCTCGGACCAATGAGTCCAAAACACCAAAACCTAGGACCAATGAGTCCAAAACACCAAAATCCCGGACCAATGAGTCCAAAACACCAAAATCCAGGCCCGATGAGTCCAAAACACCAAAATCGCGGACCAATGAGTCGAGAACACCAAAATCCAGGACCAATAAGTCTAAAACACCAAAACCGTGGACCAATGAGTCCAAAACACCAAAACCCAGGACCAATGAATCCAGAACACCAAATCCAGGACCAATGAGTTTAAAACACTAAAACCGTGGTCGAACGAGTCCAGAACACCAAAACCTAGGATCAATGAGTCTAAAACACCGAAATCCAGGACCAATGATTCCAAAACACCAAAACCGCAGACCAATGAATCTAGAACACGAAAACCCAAGACCAATGAGTCCAAAATACCAAACCACGATCAATGAGTTTAAACTAAATCCTTGTACCAATGAGTCGAAGACACCAAAACCGAGGACCAATGAGTCCAAAACACTAAAACCAGGACCAATGAGTCCAAAACACCAAACACTAAAACCTCACGTCAAAAAGCTCATGTAACAGCTCAAAACTGGTCAACTAACAACTCACCCAACCTTTCACCACCCCTAAGTACTTCTAGAGACTATCAAAAGGAGACCTATCTAGGATCCCGGGGATTCCCCTCAAGATCATAATCAACATTGGTTCACCTCTTAGTCCTTCTACAGACTGTTTGAGGGATATTTATTTAGGCTTCTGAGGATTCCCCTCAAGCTCGAAATATTACACCTTAACCTTTAGGGTCCAGGCATGGAAGTCTTATCCCGCGTTATTTACAAACCATTTCGTGCTCGGGCCACATCAAGCCTGAGACCCCATTACGCACCACATCACAAGCCGTAACCCATTAGCCTAAACACCCCAAATGCAAGCTCCAAATTTTTATCTGTAAAAAAAACCTCTTATTACAAAGCTTCACATTCCCAATTGCCGAAGCCATGTGATAGCATGCAGACGAGAATTGATCATGTGCTGCACCTGTTGCAGAACCTTAGTAGAACTGGGAACACTCCTCTCATGCTTAGCAGAATTCCCGCACATCCAGATTAGATAGACCAGGCTAGCAAAGCTAGCCATAGTAAGCTGCTTCTGCAGTAAACTCTTAAATCTTTTTCGTAGAATAGTGTCCCGGGATTGAAAAGGCCAGGTCACTCCTAGCCACTGCTTAACCAGCTTCAAACATTGCATACTAAACTGACTGTCAAAGTTAAGATGCTCCTGTGACTCCTGAGCAGTTGTACATATGCAGCATACTCCATTAGACAAGACCCCAAATTTCAGGAGTCTTTGCTTGGTGAGTAATCTATTCCTGGCATACAACCAGTTGACAAAGTTTACCTTAGGTAAACTCAATCTATTCCAAACAAAGAGCCCTCATCTAAACTTATCTCTATTGCCCATCAAACAGTTATAAGTCATCTCAGTAGAGTAAGTAGAATGTAGCCAATGCTGAATATTAATACCAACTTTCAGCTTATCTTTCACTTTACAGATTTGACACCAAACCCAACTTGAGTTGATAGTAGGGGAGTAATTCCACCAGTCATGTTGCTTGATGTAAATATGATGTACCCAACGAACCCACAGGCTATCCTTCTTGTTAGCTACCCACCTGGTATATTTACCAATGCTTGCAATATTCCATACATAACGGTTGTTGATACCCAGTCCTCCATTATCTTTAGGCTGACAGCAACTGTCCCAAGATACTGCAAGTACTCTGTGGTAACCATCCTTACCAGACCACAAGTAATGCCTGCAAATGTTGTCCACTCTGTGAATTACTCCTTTAGGAAGCAGGTAAATCCTAACCCAATAACAGTGTAGTTGAGAGAGAACTGTCTTGACCAGAGTTAACCTCCCAGCATAGCTGAGTTGTTTAGCTCCCCAGCTACGAATTCTAAGCACCATCTTGTCCACAAGCTTGCTGCATTGCTGATTAGTAAGTCTCGTATAAGATATATCCACTCCCAGGTATCTAAAAGGAAAACTACCCTTTTTGAACCAGAGATGGTAAGGATCTATGCTTCCTCATTAGCAGTCAAGCCATTCATGTAAAGATCAGATTTCGCAGTGTTGATGGTGAGTCCAGAGGCAATTGAAAAGGTGTGCAGTGCCCTTATAAAAACCTGACAGAGTTAGCATCACCTCTACAAAAGAGCAACAACTCATCTGCAAAAGCTAGATGGCAAAGACCTAGTCCTCTATACATAGGGTGATATCTAACTCAGGTCTTAAACTCACCATAACTAAAATTCGAGTTAAATACTCTAAGCATAAAGTGAAAAGGAGGGGAGACAAGGGGTCCCCTTGCCTTAACCCCCTACCTCCTTTGAAATACCAAAAATGAGATCCATTAAGAGCCAAAGTGAAAGAGGGAGTGGTCACACACTGCATGATGCAAGTGACCATTTGATTAGGGAAGTTCAAAGCCACAAGCATATCCTCCACAAAATTCCATTCAATGGAGTCATATGCCTTATTAAGGTCTATTTTAATCATAATCCTAGGTGAGCAAGTCTTCCTGTTATATAGCCTCATCAAATCCTGACAAATGAGAAAATTATCCACAATTTCCCTCCCATGAATGAAGGCACTTTGATTGGGGCTAACAATGTCAAGAAGCACCTTGGTCAGTCTAGTACAAATGACTTTAGAGATGCATTTGAACAGGACATTGCAACAAGCAATGGGCCTGTAACCCATGACAGTCTCAGGGACTTCTTTCTTAGGGATGAGAGTCACCACCATGGCATTCAACTGTTTCAAGAGTTTGCCATTCTCAAAAATATCTTGAACAGCCTGAATCACATCTTTACCAACAATATCAAAAGCATCTCTGAAGAAGCAAGAAGTGAAACCATCCGGGCCTCGGGCATTATCAATAGGAATGGAGAGCAAAGCTTCCCTGATTTCAGCTCTAGTAACCCTCTAAACTATGCTATTAACTTGAGCTCCATTAACACAAATGCCTCTCCTCACAACACCAAGATTAACCCTGACTACTTCCTTTGAGCTGCCTAGGAGATCATTGTATTAGTCAAGAAAAGCATTCTCAATGTCTTTGTTATTAGAGCAAAGCCTACCATGCTGATCCTTAATAGACAAAACCTTATTTTGGGCTCTCCTAGCTTTAATGGAGCTATGAAAGTAGTGGGAATTCTCACCGTTGCATTTCATCCATTGAATTTTAGCTTTCTGATTGAGAAACATATTCCTGGCCACATCCAGCTCCTTAAAAGTAGCAGCTACAGCTCTTTCCTCAGTTTGGAGGCTAATATTTTTTGGATCATGACGGAGCTTCTTTTGTATGTCTTCAAGTACAATCTGAGCTACCTTGGTAGTGTTAGAATGTCCCCAAAACCTTCTTTATTCAGTTGCCTGAGAGGGTGTTTGAGAAGTTTGAGTTTCTTGGCCACCTAGAACATCATACACACTTTGATCTGCTGCTGCCAAATGGATTGAACAGTAGCTTTGAAACTCTCATCTTATCCCAACATGTTGAAGTATTTGAAGCAAGATTTCAGTCTATCATGGTCATCCAATAGCCTAATAATGCAAGGGCTATGATACTACAGACCCTCGGGTAAAGAAGATGCAATCCCTGAAGGACCATTAGATAACCACTGATCATTTGCAAGGACCCTGTCAATTCTGCTAAAAACTGTTTTGTCCTCATCCCGCTTGTTGTTCCATGTAAAATATGCACCTTGAGTCACCAGTTCATTTAAACATCATAAGTCCACACATCTTTGGAAGTCTTGAATTTCAGCTAGAGACACATTAGTCCCAATGCGTTCCCCAGCATGAAGCACATTGTTAAAGTCCCCCATGATGAGCCAAGGGCCATTAACAATTGCCTTACAGTGCTGTAAAGACTGCCAAAGCCCTAGTATCTCACCGTCCTTGTTAAATCCATAGACAACAGAGCAAGTCCAAGAAAAACCAGACAATAAGTGATCAACAAAAACATGAATCACTTGCACCTCCTTCTTCAGAAGAGTCACTTGAAAAAGAGTAGGTTCCCAAAGGAGCCAGATCCTACCTCCCTTATTTAGGTCATTATTGTTAGTGAAATGCCATCTATCCCCAAAACCATCTTGCACTTTATTAATATTAATAGATTTCACTTTAGTCTCCACTAATCCAAACAAACCTACTTTATTAATATGCAAGGGACGTCTAACATCACCTTGCTTATTCTTTTTATTCAGGCCCCGAACATTCCAAAAGCTAATACTAACCATTGATATGTGATGACGAATTCCCCTTGCCCATGCTATTCAACAGATTCTTGCCTATGGAATAGCTAAGGACATCAACAAACATGGGTCTAGAATGACTCCTCTCACCTTTCTTGGAAAATCTGTTTAGGATTCTGGTCGGGGTCAAGGAGTTGAGCACAGAGCCTTGATATGGCATTGGAGTGACTACCACATTAGGTTGAAGCACTGGGAGAGGTGCATCATCCCTGCTACTTACTCCAGCCTGACAGCCAGTAACAGTTCCCGAAGGTTTTGCAGGTTTTGGTACCTTGGGTTTCCAGACCTGTTGCATCTTTTTAAACTTCATTACTGCTGGTTTCTTCTTGCATAAACCAGTTTCATGCCCAATACCATGGCACAAGGTGCATACAACCGGCTTCCATTCAAAATGAACCGACTATTTTTTGTAAACGTCATTTTCATCAATGAATTCAACAAATTCAGGCAGCTGGTCTCCCAGTTTAACCTCAACCAGATACCTAGCAAACCCCAAGAATTCCTTATCCATAGTAGCCTGGTCACTGCATAAAGGTTTTCCCACAAGACCAGCTATCTTAGGTAAAGCCAACCCCCAATACTTAATGTCTAAATCATAGAGACAAATCCAAACAGGTACTACATCAGGTTTATCCTTAGCGAGTTTCATTCCAGGGGTCCAATCCTTGACAATGAAAGGTTTATTGTCAAAGAAAAGAGGACCTGATTGGAGAGCACGCTGTTTGCCCTCCTTGTTCTTAAAACGAATCAGGCAAACACCATTAAGCTGATAGGCAATAGTAGAAATCGAAAAATCTTTCCATATACGCCTAACAAAGCCTCCTAAAACCTTACTCGGTGGGTTAGCACCAAGGACAGAGCAAGAGACCGCAGACGACCAATATTCTAACTCCGGATTGACATCTGATGCATCAATTTTCAGAGAAGCTCTCTTACCAGTCACTGCAGATTTTTGCTTCCTTCGATTACTCACCACCGTCCAGTTATCATCATCAGTTGATTTATCATCATTAATGGAGCTCAATTCTTTGTCAAGGTTGAAAGCTCGAATCTCAGCCGTATTTGAACTTTCTGCCTCAGTTGCTTGTGAATCTGTTTCACTCAATTTTCTATTATTTGCCATAATAGTACTATTTTTTGATACATTTTTAATATTCGTAGATGAAATATTATTTTTAGGTAATTTTGATGTACTACTCGGGGACGAAACTCTTCTGGTTCTCGCCATTGCAGAAGAAACGCATAAGAGCTCAAGGAAATCGCTTTATCTCGCTAATTGCTTTATCTCTCTATATGGTACTCTCTATATGGTTCTCTAATCGCCACACAAAAACTATGATCTGGTTTGATTTCGCAACACACGAACACGTAGGCAGTCCTACTATAAAGACACAACCACACACCCCTTTTAAAACTGCACAACCCTTTCACACACTCCATTCACAACCACGCACCCCTTTCATACACTTTTTTCACAACAGTGCAAACCTTTCACAAACACACAACTTTCACAACATTCCAACATCTCAATCCTCAATAACCAGCTCAGAACTACAGTTTTGTTTGATTTTACTTCATGTGAATACGTAGGCGATCCTCTAACAAGGATACAACCATCCCTTAGACCCATCCCTTTAAAACATAACTCACAACCATCACTTCCAATCCACCATATACAACCTTCCCTCTCAAACATCACTCTAGTGCCTCGCTGTCATCTATCATTTCCAATCCCTTACAACAACCCCTTTTAATCTCAACCATCACCATCAATCCTCAAAACCAACCAACTCAACCACAAACTTAATCCTATACCTCTCTACTGGGGGCTCCTTCTTGGAGGCGTCACCCCATGCTTTCTTTTGCCTAATTCCCACCTTCTCACTCTAGGGGCTTCTCTTCCGAGATGCTACCCGTCCTTCATTCTTTGAGTCCAACTAAAGCCCAAAATAGACAACCTTTAGCCTATTGCTCGGTTTGGACAATGGCAAGATTTTGGGTTCACTCTCCGAATCATCACACCTCGAGTAGGGATCTTAAACAAGAAAACTGTGGCAAAGATGTGCAAAGAAGATGATGCGATTAGTGCTTTTGTAAATCCTCAACAAAGCGGACCTTCCACCTCAAGGATCTGATACGCGTTGTCACCCTTTCTAGCACATTCAAAGTCTGTTAGAGTCACCAATGTGTCGTGTGGAACCTGAGTTTGTATCACGTTCACGTCAGTCTTTTTATCAATCTATCAGTCTGCGTCATGGTGAGCCAATGACATGACAAGTCCCGCGTCTCGAACCTATCAAATCAAGGATTTACGGGCAATAAGACTCAATTTTAAGCTTCACAACTTTCGAAACGTCTATCTACCCTCACGCAAGATATTATGTGCTAATTGCTTACATGTTTATGTGCTTATATGCTAGCATGCCTACGTGCTTGTTTATGTGATTACGAGGTCACTAACCATGTAGATAATCTTGAGAAGCAAAATGCACTCCAACTGAGTACTGAGTTCTTCCTAGCAAATGCCAACCCGTCAAGTCCAAGGGCTTTGAACGCGTCAATTAATTGTCATACTTTACCTCTCGGCGAGCAGCAACTGATGTACCCAGTGAGTCTTGGCAAGTTTGTAACTCCCCGGCGAGTGCCAATTTTTAAATGAAAGTCACACATGTCTTTTAAAGATCCTCGCAACAAGATTCAGGATCCCGAAGCAACGTTCTCCCTAAATGGTTTTCCATAGAGCCTTGCTAAGAATATTTATCCTCACGGAGTTCGTTTAGGGCCCCGACAAAGCTAGAGTTCATTGCTCCTTAGCTAAAACTCCAAGCGTCAACATGTCAAAGATGTCACTATCCTAAGATACCTGGGAATTTATCCCTAACCTAGAACCCAAAGAAACTTTTGGCCACACAGTTAACCTTTAGGTTGTCTAGCCGAGACACGTTATATTCCCCTTAGACTCCTTAGTCTTTGCTTAGATTTCCTAACCTCCGTTGAACTGTTTTAGAGAAACCTCTTTAGGCTCCTTAAGCATAACCAACATCAACCTACAATTTAAGCTCCTTAGTAACCTAAGGTTTCAAAACTTTGAGCTGTTAGGACTTTCCTTAAACACTATAAGTCTAACCCTTTATACTCTTGAGGTTACCATATATCGGCATATTGCCTATATTCTTTAGTCTAGATCCACTCGATGCTATCCATTACGCTTCCTATAAAACATTCAACATCAATCCTTTAAGAGATCCAAAGCATTCTAGCATCACCCTTATATTGTCTAGTCTAACTCTTCGGTAATCAAGTCTCTACAGTGCATCCTCTAGAAGGTATCCAAGGTATGATCTCTTCTTATGGCTGGCAAGCCTTTATACATAGTCTAATGGACTTTAAACGACCCGCATCAGTAGTTGGCAGACTCTAAACTGTTCCCGATTGCAGGTCCTTGACTCGAATCCCTGAGTCGCCTCCACGTAGCCCTTCCCAATGGTAGGTCCATTGCTCAAACCCTTTTGAGTAGCCTCGACGTTGCAATAGTCTTCAGGTTGTAATCTTCGATTGACCTGGAGACTATACTTTGACTTTTGCCCTATCCCAGCCTTAGTCAAAGTGGGGGCTCTATAAATACCCAGTATCTGCACCTTCTAAAAAACACCCGATGATGATTGGACTACAATGTGTTTGGATATGCGTGCGTGGATTGCCTATATATGAGAAGGTTTAATGCATGACTCGGATATGGAAAATAATTTCAAAAATGATTTTTTAACTTCATTTGCATTACAACAACACTTTTTAGAGTTAAAACCGACTTCGGACCTAAAACCGACTCACAAACCCGCAACCTAAGTCAACGTGAGTCAAACAGTGTCTCAAACATCAAAATAGTGCCATAAATGGTTTTATCATGCAATTTGCATTAAAATGACACTTTTTAGAGTTAAAATTGACACCGGGCCAAAAACCTACTCAAAATCAAATCCCGACTCAACACGAATCAAACCCGAGTCAAGCACAAAATACCCAACCCAAATAACACCTAAATATCACTCCACAACCATCTTACACGACATCATAGTGAACACCACAAGTCGAACTAACCAAACATTTGATAGAGCAAAAGCCACGTCCAAATTAAAACGGAAAGAACACCCCATTGGGGCACTAAATCGCTCGCGCATCTTTAGGCTTACTCCTTAGCCTCCAAGCAAACACAACCGGCCTACCATCCCACATTTCTCAATAAATACCCCCTTTCACCCCCATTTATAACTACGCGAGTGTTCCGCCCCTTCAACTCTCCCTTAAACTTCTAGACCTCTCGACTTACTAAGTCAAAAAAATCGACACATGTATTCGACCTACCGATCGAAAACACAAGCCTTACACATTTTATTTGGTACCGTCGTTGTGCATTCGACTGACCCATTCGACCAACTCAACATTAATCAATATGTTTTCAAACAACATATTTTCAAAACATGATCCTTTTTTAAGGCATTCTTTTAAACACATTTGTTCCCGAGTAGTCGCATAACAAGAAAACCGTCTCAAAAGTCGTCTATCTCGAAAACATCATAACATGTAAGTTTCGAGGTGTAAATATTTCACTTATTTCATATCTTTGCCGTTTTTATGAGTTTATAAGCATAACAATGTATAACATGATTCAAAACATGGAAAGATCAAGCCAAAACCGGGGTTTAGTCTAAGACAGGGGCTCCTTATCTTGCCCCTGACTCGCGCCCTAATGGGCCTCTCAGACTGAAATCCAAACGTTTTTGTGTTCATCTTTCCGTAACTTTTTCCTTTTATTTTTCATTATTTTCTTTTAACGATTTTTACCATTTTAATCTATTTTCTTATGAAACTTTTTGACCATTAGCAAAATCATCCTTGGTTCCTTATACCATGACGTTTTATTCCATAACTCAGTTACAAATTGATAGGTATTTTAACAGCCTTTTCTTTTGCTTATCAGTTTTCCTCAATTATTCTCATTTTCAAACATTTTAGTCATATTCATAATCATCCTTGGTTCCTTGTACCACGTCGGTTTAATCCCGAGTACGGTGACATATGTTGACTAATTACAAATAAATGAACATAACATAATTAGTTCATATCAAATAATTTTATTTCACTTTTATTTCATTTTATTTTCATCTTTAACTTGACCATATCGCCCTTGGTTAACATATATGCCATGTCGATTTAATTCGAGTACGATGATGAAACGGTTAAGCATATACGTTTTACATTTTTATTTCTAAACTATACTTTTCAAACTTGCAAATTCGACATCGAATATTACTAATACAATATTAATTTTTCAGAGTCACGCAAACGATATTCGCAAATATTTAACACAAAAGTGGTTTTCTACAACCTTTTAAATAACCAGGAGATGCCCCTTGGGTCGCCTCATGGCTCGCGCCCCTCGAGGCCGTCTGTTATAATATTTCAAAACCCGGGCAGAGCCCTTTGCATCGCCCTATGGCTCACGCCCCTATGGGGATGCCTAACACTGTTCTGCTTTGTTTCAGCACTTGTCTAGGACGATCTTGACTTCGGTTAACCCGAATGCGTGACAGATCAGATTGACGAGTTTACATTTCACATTTTACACTTTATCATTTAAACACACTTCTTTTTCAAACAAATAGATCGTGTTAAGCGCCGCCATCATCCGAATTTGGTAAATAGATGTGTAATTCTGTTTTCACATGCAAATCAATCTAAATCCAACCTCGACACCAATTTCTTGATAATTGCATAAACAACCTACGTAGCAAATTGTCACATGTTAGGTTAAACTTGTGGATGCGCATTCATGTATTTTATCCGTTTTATCAACTTTTGCACTTAATCAACCACGATCGATTAGTAGAGGCCGCTAATGTTGGAATATGTGTCCTTCGATAATAATGCGATCACAATTTTTGATCATATTGATCACATGTTTAAATCTCATTTTAAGAATACATAAGGGATGATTCATTTTATAGTCAACTGATCAACATTAATCGGTAACGATTGGCTTGCTAGAGTTTGACGTTACTGTCGTGGGACGGTGGTGGTCAGCTGATCCCTTAAGGTCACACCTAAAGGATGATGCCCCTATCTGTAAAGTTGATTAATTGTATGACGATACAAGTTGATCAATTCCTTAAAATTGAACAATTCGTTTGTGAGAGAGAATATTGATTTCTTATTTTAATGAGATTAAATAAGTTTTATTTTGGTAATAAAATGCTTTATTACTAAAATTGTTTATTGTTTGAGAAACGATAGAAATAAGGATGAATTGTTAATTATAATTACAAGATGTTGTGAATTATAATTTTATGACCCATTTTATTTATGTGATCAAGTATCTCTAGTCAATTTGTTGCATGTAATTTAATTAATTTGTAAAATGATATTTATGTGATGAATATGCATTAAATTAATTAATAACATGTATAAGTCTACATGTGACATATTGTGTGACAAATGACAAATTGACAAAAGAAAATGGTAGTCCATTTAAAATAGGTGGACCGAATTGGAGGAGTATGTAGTGGGTTGTGCTTATATTATTTTATGTGATATAACTTAAATAATAAGCCTACACTACACTAGCCTTACATGCCTAAGGTTTTGAGAAGACAAAAAGCTAAAAAGTAAAAGACCATATATTGGTCTCCTCCTCCTAAAAACCGTGCTCTCTCCCTCTTCCTTAGTGGATGTTTTTTCTCTAATTATTCTCTTAATGCTTGTCCATTCAAATGACATGCATAGTTTTTCCTCTCACATATTCATTCTTTTTCTTCATCAAAACATGAGATTTTTGATTGAAATTGTTCATAAAAGATTAGATTACTAAAATTATTAGTGTAATTTATGAGTATTAGTAATCAATTATAAGGTAAACTACTAAACCAATATCTAGCTAATATTATTTAGTGGGGATAAGGGATAATCTTGGGTGCAATCAAAAGGAGAATCTCTACTTTGGGATTTTTGGAGGATCATCCTAATATTCATTATAGCTCAAGAACAAGTGAAGTAGGAGACTTCATTTGTGCCCATTTGACCGAATTTTTGGTGGTGAGAAAACGATTTTCTTATCTCTTCTTATTTGTTTTGCATGCATAAGATCTTTAAGTTTTTATGACTAAAACTTTAAACTAAAATATGTGATATTTAAAATATGATTTTCAACAAGTGGTATCAGAGCATCACGGTTTTTGCATGCAAAATCGGGTTAGTTTTTCCGAGTTAATTTAATTAACATATAAAACTTGTTATTTAGGATTTATGAAGATAAATCATGAAATAATTTTGTATGTTAAAAGTTTCTGGTCCTAAGTGATTTTTAGGACATTTTGGTTTATTTATGGATTTTTATTGTTAATTTTATATAATGTTGGCATTAAAATGTGATTTTTATGATAAAAATGTCATTTTTGGACTAAAATTAGCTAAACTTTGTTTTTTCCAGTGGTTTTTGGATATGTTTTCACATATATTATCTTTTGATAACCTGTAAAGTTTCATAATTTTATGAGTTCTTGTGCTCGAAATATGGATTTTTCATGATAAAAATCGAATTTAAATGAAAAATAGGTTAATATGAGTAATATTTCGAATCTTGTCATAGAAATTTAGTATGTTGTCACATGCAATTTTACAAGATGTGTTTAAAATAATTGGATATAATGAAGTATTTATGCATGATTTATGAATTTTGATGAAAAATAACATAAATAGTGACTTAAATTAGTGAAAAATTGCTAAAACATACTTCATGACTAAGGAAAAACGTCACATATTGCATTTTATTACCTCTTTCGGATCTAAAAGTGAAAAGTAAATTAAAATAATTTTTCTCATATTTTTATGATAATATTTGATAAATCTGATAAACCGCAACATTGTTTTTCTCGATAAATTTCGAAATTTTTAACCTAAGTTTTTTGAATATTATGAGTGTCATGGTATTTTTCCAGAATGTTCATGTGTTTAAATTTCAAATTTTAAATTTATTTGAAATTTTTATGATTTATTTGAAGTTTATGGCATTTATTGTAATTTTAAGTCCTTTTATGAACAATATTAAGAAATGTAAGTTAATTATTATCAATATGTTAGTGGAGACTAATTTTGAGTCCTAAGATGGTTAGGGTAATTAACTAGTACATAAATATGATTTTATGTAATTATTGTGATTTTAAAAGGTTGAATCACGCAAATCCGTAAAAACCGATTAATATATGATATTGGCTCCTTAAAGGCGATTTAGCATAAAATTGGGCATGTTCATACATATTATAATGCTGCATTTTATTTATGATTGTCATAATTTTAATTTTATGTAATTTTTGAATTATGTAATTTTACTTAGTATGGCCTTAGTTTTAATTGGTATTACCCGAAATGTATGGGAATATCGATTCGGTTGTAATTTATTGTGATCTCGTATCACTTCTTTGTAATTTAATAGATTTATTTTTATTTTAATTACAAATGTATAATAGGAAATTATGTAATTTGTTATGTAATTTATTTATTCCGGAGTTCCTTGAAGACGGTGCCACTCGAGAAGGCTATCCATTAAAGAAAGTGTTGCCTTGAAATGCGTGCCAAGACCAAATGTAACACTCGCGAATTTCCCATTTGACATTTAAAATTTATTAAACCATTTGAATTACTTTATTAAATATTTCTGAATTATTCTATTTAATTAATTTTATGTCAAACACGATTTTTATAAACGTATTATATAAAAGGCTCATTTTTATAAAAATACGTATTTCTAAATTATATCTTTGAGTCATAATTTATACAAGAATAAATGAATACGTATTTTTGGTCGGACAGTGATAGTGACAGTAATAATATTAGTTTCCGTCTCAAGTTAAAATAAACTCGAGACATTTTTCCCGTCTAGCTATAGACCGTCACATTTCACCTTGGACCTACTTTAATCCGGACCAACCATTTATCGACAACACAACACACCCCCCTTACATCTTACACTCTACTTTTACATATATTTATATATTATTATTATATATTATCATTATTTATATTATTATTATTATTATTTAATGTTATGATTGTTGTTGTTTATCCAACCGCAAACCCCCACACCCCCTGCATTTCCCCTGCCCTCCTTTCGTCCTCTTCCTCTTCATTTTCAAAAACAACAAAACAGCAAGTCCGTACGCTATTTTTACAGACCTTCAACCACATATTCCTCCTCCATTTCTCAACCAAACTCCCTTATTTTTGTACCATTAGCTTCCCCTCCTCATTCTCCTTCTTTCTATGTAAAAAAAGAGCCAAACTTTCGTCTGTTGTATTTCGGTCGTCTTTCAAAGGATCCGGTTTTAGAGCTTTTCTGTGTCATTTTTGGGTTTAGAATCACCCTTGGATGGTTCCTTGGACGTTTAAGAGATCATAGACAGGTAACGGTGATAGGTTACTCGACAATTAGTCGTTACTTTCGTCCTTCTTACTCGATCTTTCCTTTTTCATTGTAAAGTTTGAGTCTTTCCTGAGTTTCTCATGGAGGAAGTTGAGTTTTCAGAATTATGGTTAGTTTACATGGTCACTCGTTGGTTTCCATAGCCTGGCCTCATGTATAATCGATTAAAAGTATGTTGTGTAGCTGATTTGTCGGCTTACTCGTTGAGTATATGTGCTTCCTCCTTGTTGTTTCTCTGGACTGAATTATGGCAAGATATGGTCGTGTTTATCCCTGCTGCAATCATGCTCATTTCTGTCCCGAACTCGTTCTTTGTTTTCCGTCTGAAATCACACATATGCTGACTCTTCGCCTTTCTTTCTTTTATTTTCCTTCAAATTTCTTTGCTTGTTCTCGTGTCGAGCAAATGGTACTTTTTCTACTATTGCTCTTCGTTTCTTGCTGGATTTTCTGTGTGTAGATGCAGGAGTCGTGATGGTGTCTGACCATGTCCCAGTATGCACATCCCCATCCCCAAACCCCGAGTTAATTTCGTCTTAAAACGGAGTCGAATTAAGAGCTCCTAAACACAGATTTTAAAACCGTTCCTATGCTACTTTTGAACCCTATTTTGGGATGAATTAAACGGTCCCTCAGGTCCGTTTTCTTGCTTGTGTTTTTCATGTAAAAGTCGTCACCTGTACATGCAAATTTCGCCTCCTAGAAAACTCGGGTTTGGACTGTTTTCGTTGCTTGAGTGATGTCGTATGCTTATTCCTACGGCTTCCCTCTTTTCTCATTTTGTGCTTTAGTGGTTCATTTTAGTGATTATTTGTTGAGCTCATTGTGTTTTATATGTTGGGCTCACTTTCTTATATTCTTTGGGCTCACCATATTCTATTTGTTGGGCTTAAATTGTAGTTATTGGGCCGCACCCATATTATGAGTGCATTCGGCGCCAAATTTGGTATGTGTGAATCGTTTAAATTCCCGTCTCGGATTTCATAACGTAAATCGTTAATATCGCTCCTTCACATATTTATTTTGTTGGATTCCTTATAATTCAATGATTGGGCTTGTTATGTTCTATTTGTTGGGTTTAATATGCTCTATATGATGGACTAATTGTGTTTTACATGTTGGACTTAAATAGACTAAATCATTGGGCCAAACCTATAGGATGGTATAGGATTATGATTGACACATTTGTTGTTAATTACATTTTAACCCGTATATTTCATATGACATTATTCACTACTACTTGTTATATTTTACTTAACCTAAGCATGTATAATTGTAAAATGAAATGTTTATTTTATATCTTACAAGTATGAAAAGATGATTATAATAATTACTTGTAAGAGTCGTATTCTTGTAGAAATGTCATGATATTATCATATATGCTTGGTTTACATTTACGCCTTACTTGTGTCGTTACGCAAGTATGGGTTTCCGCCGCTCTCGTGCCGTTCTGCCGGGAGTTGGTTGATTTATTTTTACCCGCCCCTTTCGGACTCGTTTCGCGATTGTGGGCTAGCTCATATCGTATTCTGGTGACAATGCCTTTATGCTATACATTTTGCTTGACTTGTCTTTACGCCCCTTTCGGACTGTCCTGCCGATTGTGGGTTTAGCTCATATTTTCCGCCTCTTTCGGACTGTTCTGCCGATTGTGGGTTCTCGACTTCCGCTCTGTCGATCGAGTCTTGGATGCGGACTGTTCTGCCGCATGTCGAATCGGGGACCGTTCGCCCGAGAGTCTCGGCGATTTAGACTAGAACTGAGTCTTGGGAGTACCATTGTCGTCCTACCAGGGGAATTATACATTTATATATGAGTAGTAAAGGTCTTGCTTGGTTATAGATATCGGTATTTGTCTTTTACGGTAAGAATTATGCCTTGTGTTGTTTGTCTTGGTCCTATCGGGTACTAGGGGTGAGCTATAAGCCCTCTAGTTGCGATATGATCGTCGGGATTGATGTTCCCATCCGTTCTTATGGTGAGATGCAAGCCATAAGTATGAATGTGACATTAGTAGCCACGTCCCGTAAAATGTTTGCTAAGTGGTTTTCCAAATAATGGCTATAATTTCTATTCTTGTAAATTGCATTGGTTGATCCCTTACTTAACTGCTTCACATGATTCGGATTCTAATCTCACATCTATGTTGAATTTCCTTGAAATGCGTGCTTTGGTATAGATTATCGTATTCTTGCCTTCATATTATTTAATTGTCTCACTTGAGTAGCTTAACCGTTATCATGCTAATGTTGATCTATCTTGTCCCATCTCATTTAATTTCCATGTTTAAAGATAAACCTGATATCCATATTTTTGTAAGAGTCTTACATAACTTACCTGTTTTAGTTCTTTGTTATGTTCGTTTCGACATTTTGTGGCTGGGAGAACCTTGAGTTACTCCCCACTGACTGTGGCGTTCATGTTTACATGAATGACAGGTATTAGTGGTGCATTCATGGGGTGAAGACATGTGTGAGCTAGCGAGGACTTCGGCCTAGTAGTTTGTTTATTAGGATCGTTTAGACCTACCTTTTATTGTATTGTCATTCGAGGGATATATTTTCCCTCACCTTTGACTATCACGTTTGTATAATTTAATCCTTATTTCCGCATTCTCTATTTGTGTTTTAGATTTTTGTGAACCCGCGCTTTAAATTTTAAAAGTTTCAAAAATATCCTATTTTCCGCTTGAATTTTATAAGTTATAATTTCCGCGTTATCTCGGGGTGTCACAGTTGGTATCAGAGCCTATGTTGCTCCCGACGCACACACGTGTACCCCAAATTTAAATCGAACCTGACCTTAAATAATAAATGAGAGATGGGTAGACTTAAGGACCTAAGGTGGTAGTATGTATTGTGTTTGCTCTTTGTTAGGTTCTAACATGTTTGTTGATTGTCACTTAATATTTGTTGTGCCCTTGGATCAATGACCGTAAGCTTATCTACGTGAAGATCAAGACTTGGTGCCTATTGCCGGGAATCGAAGATTTGTTCAACCTTTGAAGGATGCTTCTACTTCCTCGAAGATGTTTCTCATTCTTTGTGTATTTTGCCTTATCCTTTATATCTTGGTGCTTATCCTTCTTCTAAACTCTCTTCCGTTTTACTTTGAAAGCTACTCTTGTACTCCTAACTTGTCCCTTGTTCCTTGCTTATCCTCCCTTAACGCCTTTTGATGGTACTCTTTCTTTTGAGGAATGTTGACCTTGGTTGATAAATTTGACTTTTGAGGAGATTGTTTGTGTTTGACCCTTAATCCTGGTTTTGAGAGGATTTGATGTTGGAAAGACTTAGGTAGTGTGATGAGACATACTTAGTGATTCTTATACCTAGATCCTTGATGAAGTGAGTATATTTGATTGGTGGATTATGTGTGTCAAGTGTGAGTTGCATTTGTTACTAAGGTTATAGAACTTGGCTTTGTTGTTTATATTTGGGATACTAGTGCTCAGTGCTTGACCTAAAAAAATGGATGAAACTGAATGGTGGACTTGAGGATGTAGGATTGACTAAGTAAGTCGAGTTTGTGGTTGGCTTTCGCAGTTGCTTTGGATATGAGGGTTTAATGTATATGTCACCATGTGATAAATGCTAATTGTGGGATTGTAAGTTAGTCTAAGTGTGTGATCTTGATTACTATTTGAGGTATAGTATGAGAGTGAGACTAAGCTACATTGTTTGGAAGTTTTAGCGCTTGTTTTAGTAGCTAGAAGAGATAATGGTATGGTTGACGCCAATTGTTAAGTTAAAGGACATAGTTTCAATTTTTGGTGTTGGGATGAGGAATATGAGGTGGTAAAGTGTTATTACAACTAAAACTTTGTTTCTTGGGAACTCGATGGTAAGTAAGTTTTAGGATGTCAGATTTGAAAGAATACACCTTGGGATGTTGGTGACCATAATGGATTGGTAATGTGATTTGATATTAGTTGGCTCTTGAGAGTTCTCCGGTTGAGAGAGATTTAGTATTATGAAGTCTTTGTTAACCTTGTGGAATATTTGAGGAAAATTTTCTGAGAATTTAGAGCTTGGAATTAGGATCCTTGATTGGGGATTTTACCTTTTTGAGAAACCCATATATGACACCAGTTGAATATGGGTATAGCTTTGTTGGAAACTTTGACTTTGATCTTATGGAAGTTGACTGTGGATGTTTGAGGATTTGGAGTGTTGAGACCACACTCATAGTGAAGCACCTTGTTTCAAGGAATAGCTTAAGATGAAGTAATATATGTAATTTGAGGAAATCCTTGGGAGTGTTTTGGTTATGAGTTTTGTTGTTAGGAAGTTTTCGGAACCGTTTAGGATGATGTCGTATTTGAGGTTTGAGTATCTGACGTTTCCTTGTTGACTAATTTCCCTTTTTCCTTGATCATAAGCGTTACCGTTCATACCCCTTTTCCTTGCTTCATCCTATCTCTTTTGATTAGTTAGGTTTGAATCCTTTTAGCATACTTGCACCTATGATGTCTAAGTTACTTTTCTTTTCGTATAATTTCTAAACGTTTCAAGCTATCAGTTTTGGTTCATTGTTAAAAATTTATATTACTCTTACAAAACTTTACCTATTTTAAAAGGTTTGAAACGGAAAATTTGATTTAGTTCCCAATTTGTTCCTTGAGTATAGACTTCTCTATCATGATTTTAATTGCTAAACCTGATATTTCTTTAGATTTTAACCAATTTCTGTCAACTTTGATCTATTTATGATTTTTTGTCAAGATTTGATATTACATTTTCAGAAATTTGACTCCCTTTTGAGTTTAAAGGTGAATCCTTCATTTTCATTTTAGCTTTTGGAAAAGAAAATTTGAGTGAATTACTTTTCTTTTTATTTTGACGTTGATCGGATGTTAGAACTCGTTATTGGAGACGTTTGATAACTTGTTCTACTCTTGTCGACGAGTTCGTTTTTAATTTGTCTTTGACTTGGAAAGTTAGCGTTCTTGTGTGCACGACAAGAGCAATTTCGTTCCATGAATGAGACTTACACTTTTGAAAACTCTCCGTTAATGTTTTTGAAAGTGTGTTGATTTTGATTTATACAAATGATTTGCCTCGACTTGGTTCTGTCAGAAAATTTTAGTTGAAACTTTTGAAGGAATTTTAACTCTTACGATAAGTAACCTTTCAAACGTTTTGGTTACCGAGTCCAAAATTCTTGTTTTATTTTTAGAACCTTTCATTTCTACTTTCTAGTTTCGAGGACGAAACTTTTTAAAAGGTGGGGTGATTGTAACACTCGCGAATTTCCCATTTGACATTTAAAATTTATTAAACCATTTGAATTACTTTATTAAATATTTTTGAATTATTCTATTTAATTAATTTTATGTCAAACACGATTTTTATAAACGTATTATATAAAAGGCTCATTTTTATAAAAATACGTATTTCTAAATTATATCTTTGAGTCATAATTTATACAAGAATAAATGAATACGTATTTTTGGTCGGACAGTGATAGTGACAGTAATAATATTAGTTTCCGTCTCAAGTTAAAATAAACTCGAGACATTTTTCCCGTCGAGCTATAGACCGTCACATTTCACCTTGGACCTACTTTAATCCGGACCAACCATTTATCGACAACACAACACACCCCCCTTACATCTTACACTCTACTTTTACATATATTTATATATTATTATTATATATTATCATTATTTATATTATTATTATTATTATTATTTAATGTTATGATTGTTGTTGTTTATCCAACCGCAAACCCCCACACCCCCTGCATTTCCCCTGCCCTCCTTTCGTCCTCTTCCTCTTCATTTTCAAAAACAACAAAACAGCAAGTCCGTACGCCATTTTTACAGACCTTCAACCATAGATTCCTCCTCCATTTCTCAACCAAACTCCCTTATTTTTGTACCATTAGCTTCCCCTCCTCATTCTCCTTCTTTCTATGTAAAAAAAGAGCCAAACTTTCGTCTATTGTATTTCGGTCGTCTTTCAAAGGATCCGGTTTTAGAGCTTTTCTGTGTCATTTTTGGGTTTAGAATCACCCTTGGATGGTTCCTTGGACGTTTAAGAGATCATAGACAGGTAACGGTGATAGGTTACTCGACAATTAGTCGATACTTTCGTCCTTCTTACTCGATCTTTCCTTTTTCATTGTAAAGTTTGAGTCTTTCCTGAGTTTCTCATGGAGGAAGTTGAGTTTTCAGAATTATGGTTAGTTTACATGGTCACTCGTTGGTTTCCATAGCCTGGCCTCATGTATAATCGATTAAAAGTATGTTGTGTAGCTGATTTGTCGGCTTACTCGTCGAGTATATGTGCTTCCTCCTTGTTGTTTCTCTGGACTGAATTATGGCAGGAAATGGTCGTGTTTATCCCTGCTGCAATCATGCTCATTTCTGTCCCGAACTCGTTCTTTGTTTTCCGTCTGAAATCACACATATGCTGACTCTTCGCCTTTCTTTCTTTTATTTTCCTTCTGGCTGCTGCTTGTTCTCGTGTCGAGCAAATGGTACTTTTTCTACTATTGCTCTTCGTTTCTTGCTGGATTTTCTGTGTGTAGATGCAAGGGTCGTGATGGTGTCTGACCATGTCCCAGTATGCACATCCCCATCCCCACACCCCGAGTTAATTTCGTCTTAAAACGGAGTCGAATTAAGAGCTCCTAAACACAGATTTTAAAACCGTTCCTATGCTACTTTTGAACCCTATTTTGGGATGAATTAAACGGTCCCTCAGGTCCGTTTTTTTGCTTGTGTTTTTCATGTAAAAGCCGTCACCTGTACATGCAAATTTCGCCTCCTAGAAAACTCGGGTTTGGACTGTTTTTGTTGCTTGAGTGATGTCGTATGCTTATTCCTACGGCTTTCCTCTTTTCTCATTTTGTGCTTTAGTGGTTCATTTTAGTGATTATTTGTTGAGCTCATTGTGTTTTATATGTTGGGCTCACTTTCTTATATTCTTTGGGCTCACCATATTCTATTTGTTGGGCTTAAATTGTATTTATTGGGCCGCACCCATATTATGAGTGCATTCGGCGCCAAATTTGGTATGTGTGAATCGTTTAAATTCCCGTCTCGGATTTCATAACGTAAATCGTTAATATCGCTCCTTCACATATTTATTTTGTTGGATTCCTTATAATTCAATGATTGGGCTTGTTATGTTCTATTTGTTGGGTTTAATATGCTCTATATGATGGACTAATTGTGTTTTACATGTTGGACTTAAATAGACTAAATCATTGGGCCAAACCTATAGGATGGTATAGGATTATGATTGACCCATTTGTTGTTAATTACATTTTAACCCGTATATTTCATATGACATTATTCACTACTACTTGTTATATTTTACTTAACCGGCATGTATAATTGTAAAATGAAATGTTTATTTTATATCTTACAAGTATGAAAAGATGATTATAATAATTACTTGTAAGAGTCGTATTCTTGTAGAAATGTCATGATATTATCATATATGCTTGGTTTACATTTACGCCTTACTTGTGTCGTTCTGCCAAGTATGGGTTTCCGCCGCTCTCGTGCCGTTCTGCCGGGAGTTGGTTGATTTATTTTTACCCGCCCCTTTCGGACTGTTCTGCCGATTGTGGGCTAGCTCATATCGTATTCTGGTGACAATGCCTTTATGCTATACATTTTGCTTGACTTGTCTTTACGCCCCTTTCGGACTGTCCTGCCGATTGTGGGTTTAGCTCATATTTTCCGCCTCTTTCGGACTGTTCTGCCGATTGTGGGTTCTCGACTTCCGCTCTGTCGATCGAGTCTTGGATGCGGACTGTTCTGCCGCATGTCGAATCGGGGACCGTTCTGCCCCGAGAGTCTGGCCAGATTTAGACTAGGACTGAGTCTTGGGAGTACCATTGTCGTCCTACCAGGGGAATTATACATTTATATATGAGTAGTAAAGGTCTTGCTTGGTTATAGATATCGGTATTTGTCTTTTACGGTAAGAATTATGCCTTGTGTTGTTTGTCTTGGTCCTATCGGGTACTAGGGGTGAGCTATAAGCCCTCTAGTTGCGATATGATCGTCGGGATTGATGTTCCCATCCGTTCTTATGGTGAGATGCAAGCCATAAGTATGAATGTGACATTAGTAGCCACGTCCCGTAAAATGTTTGCTAAGTGGTTTTCCAAATAATGGCTACAATTTCTATTCTTGTAAATTGCATTGGTTGATCCCTTACTTAACTGCTTCACATGATTCGGATTCTAATCTCACATCTATGTTGAATTTCCTTGAAATGCGTGCTTTTGTATAGATTATCGTATTCTTGCCTTCATATTATTTAATTGTTTCACATGAGTAGCTTAACCGTTATCATGCTAATGTTGATCTATCTTGTCCCATCTCATTTAATTTCCATGTTTAAAGATAAACCTGATATCCATATTTTTGTAAGAGTCTTACATGACTTACCTGTTTTAGTTCTTTGTTATGTTCGTTTCAACATTTTGTGGCTCGGAGAACCTTGAGTTACTCCCCACTGACTGTGGCGTTCATGTTTACATGAATGACAGGTATTAGTGGTGCATTCATGGGGTGAAGACATGTGTGAGCTAGCGAGCACTTCGGCCTAGTAGTTGGTTTATTAGGATCGTTTAGACCTACCTTTTATTGTATTGTCATTCGAGGGATATATTTTCCCTCACCTTTGACTATCACGTTTGTATAATTTAATCCTTATTTCCGCATTCTCTATTTGTGTTTTAGATTTTTGTGAACCCGCGCTTTAAATTTTAAAAGTTTCAAAAATATCCTATTTTCCGCTTGAATTTTATAAGTTATAATTTCCGCGTTATCTCGGGGTGTCACACCAAAGTTCAAGGGACCAAAGGAGTTGGTTTCCGAATTTGTAATACTTTATTAGATTTACTATTTTAGGAAGGCCATACTAGGATTTAATTTATGCTTTGCATTTTATTTATATGTTGCATGCATCGCTAAATCGCCATAACTAAAACATGCATCATCATTTTATCGAGTTTATCGACCGTGTCAATTACAATTATCGTAGTTCACCTCTTTAGTTCACTTAAAACGTGATAGATAATAAATTGACATGACCTCTCGCTAAAAATAAACAATTGAGACTTAGCCTTACCAAAAAGTAAAAACCATGAAAACCTATTTCGTGAGGGAGTGCACTCGGCCACACCGGGGTACAAACCTTGTTACGTAGAGGAAGTGGGTGATAAATGTCTATCCACCGAATTTATGTTAATGAAGGGTATTTCGGCACACCGTGCCGTAAGTTGATATGAGTTTGGATCATGGACACATTTATTCGAAATTTGGGTTGAACTCAACGAAAGTATTCACGACGATTTCCGGATGTGTTTTGGGCTAAAGATAAATATTAATGTAATTTTATCGACCAAGAGTTCTAAAAGTAGAATCGATTAAAGAGTTAATCCACTGAGTTATATTAATAAAGGGTATTTCGGCACACCGTGCCCCAAGTTAATATGAATTTGGATCTTGGAATCATTTATCATAGTTGGGTAGAGGTCGCTATGTAAATGCTTTACTTGTTATTTAAAAGTATTATTATAATGATAAATGTTTTGTTTTTCATTATTCCGTTATTATATTGTTCTATTTCTTTACCACAATTCATATACGATATCATTTCGATTTTAATTCAAATCTCCATTAAAACATCGTAACTAAACTATGAATTTTTTTCTAAAAACCTCATATGAACCATTGCTAAGGATCTCTTGTGAAGAGTATAGATAAAAGTTATTCATTATCAAACAAGTTTTTGATTCTTGACTAACACATCTACTTACAATGGATTGTTTTTCATATACTTAATTGAATTAAGTACCTTGAAGCGATAAATTATTTTGGTAATTAGATTTGTAGGAAATCTTAATAGACCAAAATACCGCAACCACTTCAATGAAAGTTTTAAGACTAAACAAACGAATGAAGAGTAGTCTTCATGAATATAATTTTGCTTCTCAAAGCAAAGACTCATTGAAATGAGTGGGAGCATTCTCTTAAACCGTTAAGAAAAGGATAAAGTTTTAAAGAAGTAAAATTAGAATGGAATTGATACAAGGTAATGTTAAAAGTAACGTTATTGAGAATAAAATACTAAACCTATCAATCCCGACCAATAAAGTTTCCATTGTCTTAAATGTTGGACACTAGAAAAGAAACTACCCCAAGTTGTTAAAGAATAAGCAAGTTAGTTGTGGGACATCTAATAAGACTTAGTTCTTTATTTATTTGATTAACATAATTTTTGCTAGTACTACTTCGTCAATATTAGAAAACAGTGGTGGTTTTCATCATTGTACTTGATACATAAGATGATTATAATATGACGACTAGCATCAAATAATGTCGAGAGATAGAGTTATTGTGTACTCAATCTAGTTTTTGGGTTTATAGTTGTACTTAATTCTGACTATTAAGTGCATAAACTCTAAATAAGAATATAAACTTGTTAAGATACAAAAGAGGTTTCACTTTTGTGACCCTATACACCATGATTTGATGTATGGCTGGCCCATTATCAAGGTGATTATATTCTAAACCAAACTAGAATGATATATCATGTAGATGATGCAAGACTCAAATTGGTAACCCAAGATTGAACCTTAAATTCTGGAATGATGAACGCAAAGAGTTATCGAGTACTCTTGAAACCATGAGATCTTATGGTATATGCGTATCTTGTATTCAAAGCAAGATGTCTCATGCCTTTTGGTTGAAAAGGAGATCGAGGTTGTAAATCATTGATCCAAAATAGGTTGATCATTTTCTTTTACCAATGATTTAAGTTGACGCTAATGTGTTCACTTAATGAGGTAAATAGAGAAATCTTTGAAGAAGTTCAAAGAGTTCAAGGAATCACGATTTAGTCATGATGGGATTTTCAAGTGAAGACCTTGATGCAAGCCAAATGAAATGTGATATAGTATCACAAATTAATCTCTCTTAGCACACATTATGGGATAATGTGTGGTTGGATAAAGAAATCAAATGCTATTCGATATGGTTTGGACTTCGATCAAGTTACTTTGAGTTACTTGATCCTTTTGGGGATTTTATCAGTTTGTCTAAATTATTTTTCCACTAAATCTAAAACGAATCATATGAGATATGAAATGGTAGGGTACCATGGTTGTAAGTTTTCAAAAGAAACAAATGCTCATTTTTCCTTATTATAATCACGAGTACAACGGGTTTGTGGCTCGTGAAGCTGTCTTTCTAAAATACAAGTTTATTTCTAGAAGACAGAGTGGGAAAAATTATTCAAGAGCCACAAAGAACGTTATGTCACAAGAAATTGGTCTTTCTTGGCTACATGAGACGTTTTGTGTAAGACGTTGTTTCTTCAAAACCTAGGAGGTTAAAGTCGTCACTTGTTGAAGATGATGAATTCATGTTACTTTTAAGAAAGTAAAGAGCTTACAAAGAAATTGTTTGATTCAAGTTGATTACTTCTGGAAAGTAATGAACATATGACTTACATGAGAATGTTTAAGTCACAACTCAATACAAGGCTTAGAGCTATGAAAATCCGAAATAAAAGGCTTGATTAGTGTCAAAGGGTTTTGCACTAATAAAGAGAGATTTCAAAGCTTGATTTATTACAAAGGGTTTTGCACTATTTGAAATGCTTAAGTCTATTTGGATCTTCTTAAGGATTGTGTTTCATTATGATGATATACATATAGCGAGTGAATCTAAAACCCACTTCTTCAATTAGAAGGAATGTATTCAATACATGTCTTGAGTTTTGTAGATTCTTGCCATCCTAAGATAATATGAAACTTAAGAGAGAGTCTTAAGTAAGACATCAATGAGTTGGAATCAATGTTTTGATCATGTTCTAAAACTTTTCTCGATAAGTCGAGAAATTGTGTTTATACATGGAGTTTAGTGGGAGTTACGGAAATTTTAATTAGTCTTATATGTGGATGACATATTTATTATTGGGAATGATTTAAGACTGGGAGAAAAATAATACATCTTAAATTCCGGATTTATGGAGATAAATCCACATGATATTAATGTCAAATAAGGAGTCTTATGTTGATAAGGTTCATGACTAGTTCGATCGAATTGAACATATTTGATTGATTCTATTTGCTTCCGCTGCCGAATCAATTAAATAGGAAATTATGTATAACACTTCATATACTTTGAGTATGGTGAATTGTTTCAAATCGAATTTAAGTAATAAATACCAAGTAAGCCATAAAGATTACCCTTAAGTGCTTGCAGAAGCATTAAGGATGTAATACAAAGTGTTTTTGATGCAATTTTGTATAAGGGTGTTACACAAATGACAATTGACAATTGAGATTGCGCATGGTTTCCGACAAAATCATAATCAAAACACATTAGGATGGTTAAGATACCATTGTGGCTATGTTATTTAAGAAATAGATTTTCTAGAATTGTTCTAGGCAATAAAGAACTATGAGAGATATTTATAACGGAAATTGAGTACACTTGCGATCATGAGATGTGCAAGAGGATGGATCCCGCACACTGTGAAAACAGTGGGAGCTGTTCTAAGGCTAGATGGCCTATGTCTAGATTGGATCTAGACACGTACTTAGGAAATTTGTAATGCAAATGTATACGTTACAAAGGAAAACGGGTATGTAGTAAGGTTGAGTTAGGTACAAGAAGTTGATAAAACCTACTAACTAAAGCCTTCTCATAAGGCTTAACATGATATGTCATGTCATATGTCATTTCAATTGCATTGATATGAACAACTACATATAAGATGAAAATGGACTATAAAAATATGAAGTAGTAATCAGGTATTGACTCTTCATATGTGATAATCACATTTGTCGTTCGAGTTTTTAAATCTAAAAACTCCCTTTATACTTTGTTACATCCAAACGGGTTGCAGAGACAAATGAACCCCATTAAAGTGAACTCGGATTAACATAGTATTCGCCCATAGTCACTTATATGAGGTGACGTCTCGAAGTGACTAGAGTGTGATGCGATTGATGGCAAGTTCAGTGCCATACAGTCATGTGTGATGACTAGTCGATCACATAGGCAAACTATTAGGAACACTTTGTCGGGCAGTGACCGCTTATAGAGTTCTGGCAAATTTATATAGGCTGGTCGTGGCGAGAGCTACTATAGTATTCTAATGAGTCAATTCTTTTGACTAAAGACTATTCGCCTAAGGTGGCACAGTTTGAGATTAACTTTGATTTGTGTTACTACGACCTTCGTAAATGGGGTCAAATGAGCATATTTTGGGTTATGATGGTTGTGGCTAGTCGAAGGGAATAAGTGCGATAGGAATTGTCCACCCCCTTGTCAGGGTTAAAACAATATCTCAGGGCCACTCGAGGAGTAATGAACTGGAAATGCGTGGCCACGCTCGGAAGGTATCTATGGTAGATACATTCCGGTCAATCAGTTATTCTCCAGATCGAGGAAACCACTCTCGATATGATCACTTGCAAGTACGACCCGAAAGACACCTTGCATTGAGTGGGAGATAGTAATAGGACAAGAGAATTGGTGACGCACACTTGTCGAGGACAAGTGGGAGATTGTTGGAATATGTGTCCTCCGACAATAATGCGATCACAATTGTTGATCATATTGATCACATGTTTAAATATCATTTTAAGAATATGTAAAGGATGATTCATTTTATAGTCAACTGATCAACATTAATCGGTAACGATTGGCTTGCTAGAGTTTGACGTTACTATCGTGGGACGGTGGTGGTCAGTTGATCCCTTAAGGTCACACCTAAAGGATGATGCCCTTATCTGTAAAGTTGATTAATTGTATGACGATACAAGTTGATCAATTCCTTAAAATTGAACAATTCGTTTGTGAGAGAGAATATTGATTTCTTATTTTAATGAGATTAAATAAGATTTATTTTGCTAATAAAATGCTTTATTACTAAAATTGTTTATTGTTTGAGAAACGATAGAAATAAGGATGAATGGTTAATTATAATTACAAGATGTTGTGAATTATAATTTTATGACCCATTTTATTTATGTGATCAAGTATCAATAGTCAATTTGTTGCATGTAATTTAATTTATTTGTAAAATGATATTTATGTGATGAATATGCATTAAATTAATTAATAACATGTATAAGACTACATGTGACATATTGTGTGACAAATGACAAATTGACAAAATAAAATGGTAGTCCATTTTAAGTAGGTGGACCGAATTGGAGGAGTATGTAGTGGGTTGTGCTTATATTATTTTATGTGATAGAATTTAAATAATAAGCCTACACTACATTAGCCTTACATGCCTAAGGTTTTGAGAAGACAAAAAGCTAAAAAGTAAAAGACCATATATTGGTCTCCTCCTCCTAAAAACCGTGCTCCTTCCCTCCTCTTTAGTGGATGTTTTTTCTCTAATTATTCTCTTAATGCTTGTCCATTCAAATGACATGCATAGTTTTTCCTCTGACATATTCATTCTTTTTCTTCATCAAAACATGAGATTTTTGATTGAAATTGTTCATAAATGATTACTAAAAATTATTAGTGTAATATATGAGTATTAGCAATCAATTTTAAGGTAAACTACTAAACCAATATCTAGCTAATATTATTTAGTGGGGATAAGGGATAATCTTGGGTGCAATCAAGAGGAGAATCTCTACTTTGGGATTTTTGGAGGATCATCCTAATTTTTGATGGTGAGAAAACGATTTTCTTATCTCTTCTTATTTGTTTTGCGTGCATAAGATCTTTAAGTTTTTATGACTAAAACTTTAAACTAAAATATGTGATATTTAAAATATGATTTTGAACAGCTAACGCGGGCGGGATTGGGTGTTTAATTAATGACCATCTTAATACGTACCCTCACCCGTTACTCAGTAACATTGGATAGTGGACGACCTTATCCATGACAACGAGAGTCATTCTAGCGATAGGATGCTAAAGGGGGGCGAGTCGTTATCTTTAGTACCTATGTCAAGCACCGCTTTTTGCTTCCTTTGACCGAGGTACAAAAGGTGATTTGAACGGTTTCCAAGCATCTTATAATTGCTTAGTGGCGAATCCGACCATCTCTGCATCGTTTCGGGACCTTCATCAAGATGAAACCGACAGAACTAAAGTGATCCGGTCGAAAGCATTTTCCCTACGCCGCAGAGCGTGGATTTTCACACCATTGCGATGTCCACGGATTGGCGCGCAGGTGGCCCACGTCCGCAGATTGTTGGAGCCGGTGTCCTCCAGTTAGTGCGGATAACGTTATTGCACGTACACTTGTACGGACAAGTGGGAGTTTATTGGGGCTGGTGTCCTCCACAGTTAGTGCAATGACATATAAATCTCTAAAAGGATCAAAGGGTATACTTTTGTATTATTATCAGTTGGTCCACGTTTATCAATAACGGTTGCCTTGCTAGATAAATTTGACGTTATTGTCATACTGATGGCGGTGATCAACTGGTCCCTAAAAGTCACACCTATAGGATACGTTTGAGAGATGTGACGGTATGAAAATACAGTCATGTTGATGCCTAATATGACTAAACAGTTAGTCGGAGTTATTGACTAATAATTAGTCAAACGCGATGTTGAGATAATTATTTAATACGGATTAAATAATACTGGCTAATGTGAATTAAGCGGTTAATTCGTAAATTAAATATAAACGGTTATATTTAATTAATGTATATTGAATTGATTAATTATACAATATTGTTATTGTCGGACATGTATTAATAAATCGACTGAGTCATGTTGCTAGTTGATATTTCAATAACCGATAACTGATGACAATTTATAATAAAATCCCGTCATATACATTTTAGCATTTTGAGTCGGACCACGAGTTGAAAATAAGGAGAAAGTGAAAGCCCACTCCCTCCCTTGTAAAACCCACGGCCGAACCATATGAACAAAAGGAGAGGGCTTCTCTCCTTTTTGACCGAAGTATATTCATTTGCACAAAAACTAGGTTTTTGGAGGCATTTTCTCTGAAACCTAGATCTCACATCGAAAACTCACAAAAACTCTCTCAATATTGCAAGACAATTAGAGAGTACTTTCTAGCACAAGGGGCATAGTCTCAGACGGTCTTGGGTGTAACGATTAGGAGGAAATCTATATTGATTTCTGTTCTTAGGCCGTATTCACAAAGGACCCGAGGTTGATTCTTATTCTTTATCGTTTCTCTTGTATTTTTCCGTTTATGACAATAATCACATGTTAAAGATACGTTATAGTCCTAAAATTTAAGGGAATTTTACGAATATTTCCCTACAAGTGGTATCAGAGCCAGGTTACGTAAATTTTTCTTTGTGAGTTTCATTAAACGAATTGAATCGATAATTTTTTGCATAAAAAAAAAACGTGCGGCCGAATTGATTTTACACGGCTGTTTTTTTTATTTTTTTTTTGCATTGGAAGCCGTGCCACACGGCTTACTGCTGATCAGTCTCAATCGCCTGATTTTGTTTTTCGATTTGTTCTTTGCATATTGTTATTTTAAACGATAATCATAGCAATATGTTAAAGATTTGTCAATTGTAATTTTGTTTTAATACGGATTATGTTCAAATTGCAATTGGTGTTTTTTGTTCAATTGTTGTTCTTGGATGCCGCGCTGAAAATTGAGCCGTTGAAAAAATTTTGTTTGCTCTCTTTCCTCTCGGCAAACCGCTGGAAAATAAAAAAAAAAAAAAATTTTTTTTCGTGTTTTTCCTCCTTTTGGCCACGGCTGAAATTTTTTTTTTGCTGAAAATTTTTCTCTTTTGGCCATAAAATGTACATTATACGGATGTTGTACACTCGCTTGATAGTGAAACGGTTCACTCACGTACCATTTAGTTATTTTAAAGCGATTTAAAGTAACGGATTATCATAAATTAAAATTAAGTTGATAGAAGCGGTTTTGTCACATAATTTTAATTGTTAAAAGGTGGTTTGGATAAATTTAACATAATTACGGAATTATGTCACGAATAAATTTTTTTAGTTGATGCATTTTTATTTATTTATCGTTACTTTTGAATGCCATGAATAAATTTATTACGTATTTATTTTCCTTTTACAAACGGTTGTAACTTAGTGTGGCCTTAGTAGAACGTGTTACCGTAATGATGGAACACGGTCTTGGTTGTATTTTGAGATCTCGCATCTCCGTTTTGTTTTTTTATAATTACAGTTTTATTTAGAATGTAAATAGGTTTATATTTTGTAAATTTTAAATTGTAATTTTGAGAAGACCAAAGATGGAGAATCGGATGCTCACTCCCGCTACATGGATCAAGATGGAACATCAAGACAAGCTTCTCGGGTCCAACGGTGGATTCCAAAGTTGTATTATGTTCTTTTTGCTAGGATAGGCCACACTAGGACTTTTATTTACGTATTGCTTTTTTATTTATGTTTTCATCGTAACGATAGTTTGCATCATATTCCGCCTAAAACCAAACCACCTAATAATTGCATGAAAACTGACTCATATAGAGGTTACGCGTTAGTTTTCTATGATATACAGATATCACATGTTTTAAATAAGCCATCACCCAAGTTAATTCATTCACGTAATGCTAGTTTTTTCGTTCACTTAAAATGAATTAAAACTAAATTGATGGGATCTTCCTCGTATAAACAAAAATTGAGAAGAGTCTTTATAGGTCAAACTCCAATGAATCCCTTCTTCGTTGGTAGGCATAATATGACCCCTTCTATGTCGGGTAAGTTGGAACTGATTGACCTATTTTATCTCAACACTATGGTCACTCGTACGATCCTGTGATTATGGTGGACTAAAGATAGGATTTACGGAAATCTATCAACCAAGAGTTCTAACGGTAGAACTAGCTAAACAGTTGGCTTATCAATTTACGGAAATTGAGTCTTGGGATCACTTGTATTATTCTTGAGGGAGATCAATTATGCAAGTGCAATGAGTCTACACGTTAAAATGAATTTTAAATAGACTTAAATCACCTCGATGAGTTGCTTATTTCGTTTTGTTTTTCCTTTCTTTTCGGTGTAGATCACGATCATTTAAACTCGCTAATAACATAATGGTGGCCGTCTTGACGACCCAATGCCAAGTGCCACATTGGACCGTGAGTCCTGGCCGGATCTTCATGAATCGGATGAATCGATCTACTCGGCAAGAATGATGGATCAAACTTCGCGGAATGGGAGGCGGCATTACAGAATGCTGCCATTGCTGACGGGAAGCTCAAATATCTGGTTGAGCCCATCCCGTCAAACCCGGCCCCACGGCCGAGCTAACGAGATCGCCACGTATAGCGATTTCGTCATGGAAGCGGGTGCGATTAAAAACATACTCATTTTTGCAATGGAATCCAATTTGCAGAAACGCTTCATAGCCCAAGGTGCGAACAAGATTTTCACCACGCTCACTAAGGAATTCTCGAAAGCACCGAGAATCGTGACTTATGAGCATACCTGTCGCTTCTTTGAGGCGAAACTCCAGAAGGGCCAACCGGTTAGCCCAAACATTCTCAGCATGATTGAGAATGTCGAGAAATTTGAGGCGCTTGATTGTAAAATCAGCGAGAACATTGTGATTGACCGCATGCTTCATTCACTCCACGAGGGTTTTGCGCTCTTTAGAGCCAATTACTATATGAATGATTTGAAGAAAAGTCCTCATGCACTACACTCCCTTGTCGTATGCAGGCCGAGAAGGACATGAAGTTTAGTGGGAGCACGAAAACAGGATGTTCTCGTTGTGTCAAACAAGGGCAAGGGTAAGGGCAAAGCTCGAGGCGGACCTAGCGAGGGTAAACCGAAGTTTAAGAAGTCGGGATCGGGTAAGAGTGGGCCTGGTGAGTCGAGCACCTCATCAGGCGCGACAAAGAGCAAGACCGGTAACATGGAATGCCATCATTGCCACAAGACTGGGCATTGGAGGCGTACATGTCCTGTATACCCTGAGGACATAAAAGCAGGTCGCGTTAATCCTGTTGGTATGTCTTCTTCTTCTTCTTCTTTTATTCATATGATTGAGATTAACCACGCAAGTTACGGAACTTGGGTACTAGATACTGGTTGTGGTTCTCATCTGTGTAATCATGTGCAGGGCCTCCGAAACATCGAACCCCTCGTAAAGGGTGAGGTGGACCTGCGTGTCGGGAATGGAGCACGAGTGGCTGCCGTCTCGAGGGGAACATACGTGATCCAGACTTCCTAGCGGATTTGAGTTATTTTTATATAACTGCTATTATGTACCCAGTCTTTCTAAAAACATTATTTCAGTTTCTGCACTTGACAAACTTGGTTTTTCATTTGTAATAGAGAATAATATTTGCATTTTCTCATTACACGATATGATTTATGGCAAGTCAGTCTCCTTGAACGGAATTTATGTTTTAGATCAGACCACCGAAATATTGCACGTAATGAATAAGAAGTTAAAGGTTGGTGACAAAGATCAAACGTATCTATGGCACTGCCGTATGGGACACATTAATGAGAAACGCGTAAAACAGCTTATAAAGAATGGAGCTATCTCAGCCTTTGATTTTCAATCATTTGGCACGTGTGAATCATGTCTCATTGGCAAGATGACTCGAATTTCTTTCAAAGGTGTTGGAATGCGCGCTGCTGACCTATTAGGACTCATACATACGGATGTGTGTGGACCTATGTCAATCACCGCACGAGAAGGCTATAGGTATTTCATCACTTTCACGGATGATTTAAGTAGATATGGCTATGTCTACTTAATGAAGCACAAAAGTGAATCCTTTGAGAAATTCAAAGAATACCAGAATCGGGTACAAAACCAACTGGGTAGAAAGATTAAAACACTACGATCAGACCGTGGTGGCGAGTATCTTTCTCACAAGTTTGATCAACACCTTAAGGACTGTGGGATTGCCTTACAGTTAACTCCACTTGGAACACCTCAGTTGAATGGTGTGTCTGAACGGAGAAATCGAACACTACTTGATATGGTTCGATCCATGATGAGTCATACCGTGTTGCCTGACTCATTGTGAGGTTATGCTCTTACATCCATGCTCTCTAATACTTAACCGAAGTCCGTCTAAAGCTGTTGACAAGACTCCATATGAACTATGGAAGGGAACGGTCCCTAACTTGTCCTTATACGGGTTTGGGGCTGCGAGGCTTATGTCAAGTGGAGACACGAGGATAAGCTCGGCCCGTGATCGGTCAAGACATACTTTATAGGTTATCCTAAAGGAACACTTGGTCATTACTTCTATTCGCCAACCGAACAACGTGTATTTGTTGCGGCTAGTGCGACATTCTTAGAGAAGGAATTTCTAGAGAATGCGAAGAGTAATAGAACCTTCGAGCTGTCGGAGATTCCAGAACCAAATACCGAGCAACCATTAGAGGAACCAGTTCCTTCAATCCCTATTTGTGGTGAACATTCTGAGGAACCTAGGAGGTCGGGAAGAGTCTCTATTCCTCCGGACAGATACATTGGTATGGTCGAGGAACATGACATAGATGACATTCTACTCTTAACGAGTAGTGAACCCGCAACCTATAAAGGTGCCATGACTAGTTCTGACTCAAAGCTATGGCTTGAGGCCATGCAATCCGAGATGGACTCCATGTATGAGAACAACGTATGGGATCTTGTTGACTTGCACCTAAGGTTCGTCCCCTTCAATGCAAATGGCTTTACAAGATAAAGCATTCTGTGGAAGGTCAACAAGATATCTATAAAGCACGACTAGTTGCTAAAGGTTTCACCCAAGTGCCAGGTTTGCACTACGATGAAATTTTTGCACCCGTAGTCATCTTTGCGTTCCATTCGGATTATCTTAGCGATTGCCGCTTTTCATGACTATGAAATTTGGCGGATGGATGTGAAAACCGCCTTCTTAAACGGTTATTTGGAGGAAGAGTTGTACATGGTACAACCCGAAGGTTTCATCGATCCTGAACATCCTAAGAAAGTGTGCAAGCTTAAGCGTTCCATTTATGGACTTAAGCAAGCTTCTCGGAGTTGGAATCATCGTTTCGACCAAGTGATAAAAGAAAATGGAGTTACTCGATCGGTCGAGGAACCATGTCTATATATCAAGTCGAGTGGGAGCAAGATTGTCTTCCTAATATTGTATGTTGATGACATACTCCTGATTGGGAATGACATACCTCTCTTAACTTCGGTAAAAGTATGGTTGAAGAACCATTTCCAGATGAAAGATCTGGGTGAGGCACAAAGAATTATGGGCATCCGTATCTATCGAGATAGATCACGTCGGATATTATCTCTCAGTCAGGAGTCTTACATAGACAAGATCCTAGAGAGATTCAGCATGACTAACTCCAAAAAGGGGTTTCTTCCTATGGCTCCGGGGGTGCATTTGAGCAAGTCTCGGGCACCGAGGAGACACCGGAAGAGAAAGAGCGCATGACACGGATTCCTTATGCCTCGGCAATAGGATCAATCATGTATGCCATGATATGCACACGTCCGGACGTGGCATATGCATTGAGTATGACAAGTCGATTCCAACTGCATCCAGGTGAATCACATTGGATGGTTGTCAAGAACATTCTTAAGTACCTACGGAGGACTAAAGATTGGGCATTGACTTATGGAGGCGAACAAAAGCTATGTGCAACCGGTTACGCAGATGCTAGCTTCCAAACGGATCGAGATGACTCGAAATCTCAGTCTGGATTCGTTTTTACTCTTAATGGCGCTGCAGTCAGCTGGAAGATTTCCAAACAAAGTGTTACAGAAGATTCTACGACTGAGTCCGAGTACTATGCCACGTCTGAAGCTGCAAAGGAAGCGATATGGATGCGTCAGTTCTTACAAGGACTATCTGTAGTGCCTAGTTCGAATGACCCGATCACCATCTATTGCGACAATAGAGGTGCCATCTTCCAGGCTAAGGAGCCTAAGTCTAGCAACAAGTCTAGACATGTACAACGGAAAGCTCATCTAATCCGAGATTACGTAGAGCAAAAGGAGGTAGTGATAGAAAAGATTGCTATAGATGATAATATAGCAGATCCTCTCACTAAACCATTACGACAAGATAAGCATGAATGGCATGATAATTCCATGGGAATTAAACGTGTTCCTGAGTTGTAGTACTCTTTTATGGATTAGATTCATTCTCTTTTGTACTCTATACGACATCATCGTTTTGATATTTATATATTTTGTTTTTCATTTGGATTTGTACGACAATTTTTGAACACCACAAAGTGAACTGAACAAACATTATATTTTGGTCCTTAATTGCCCACGTGAGCTGATAACTCTGGCAATTATTTTGTGACGTTGGTTGATGGTGGGTTCAACGAGCCATAAGTCAAACGGATGACTGACCAATCACAGAGGCGAGTTATACGGACATCTCGTAGGACACAATTGTGACAACGACGTGGAGTCCTAAATGTTTTATAACATTCGGTGCCAGGTCGTGGATAGGACCTCCATGGTGATCCTAAGAGTCGATTCTTTTGACTATCAACTTTGTCTCTTTAGACTAAGGCGATTTTGGGTGACTTTGGTTTCTTTCTCACGTGTCATCCGTAACGAGGGCCAAGTAGATTGTTTTTCGGTCATTTCATGTTTGTGCTTAGATCGGCGGAGTCGAGTTGAAGGAAATATTCAGCCTTTATCGTACTCGATATTTCTCGGGGCCACTCGAGGAGTCAGAATCAAAATGCATGGCCATGCTCGAATACGGATTCGTTTTTATCAGTTAAGTTACTCTCTAGTCGGGGAAACCACTCTTGATACAGATCGATTGTAAAATACGACCTTTGCGGATACGGATCTGCAAATTGTTTTACATTGAGTGGGAGAAATTTTAAATGGATATGAGAATCGGTTATCGCACATACACTTGTACGGACAAGTGGGAGTTTGTTGGAGCCGGTGTCCTCCAGTTAGTGCGGATAACGTTATTGCACGTACACTTGTACGGACAAGTGGGAGTTTGTTGGGGCTGGTGTCCTCCACAGTTAGTGCAATGACATATAAATCTCTAAAAGGATCAAAGGGTATACTTTTGTATTATTATCAGTTGGTCCACGTTTATCAATAACGGTTGGCTTGCTAGATAAGTTTGACGTTATTGTCATACTGATGGCGGTGATCAACTGGTCCCTAAAAGTCACACCTATAGGATACGTTTGAGAGATGTGACGGTAAGAAAATACAGTCATGTTGATGCCTAATATGACTAAACAGTTAGTCGGAGTTATTGACTAATAATTAGTCAAACGCGATGTTGAGATAATTATTTAATACAGATTAAATAATACTGGCTAATGTGAATTAAGCGGTTAATTCGTAAATTAAATATAAACGGTTATATTTAATTAATGTATATTGAATTGATTAATTATACAATATTGTTATTGTCGGACATGTATTAATATATCGACTGAGTCATGTTGCTAGTTGATATTTTAATAACCGATAACTGATGACAATTTCTAATAAAATCCCGTCATATACATTTTAGCATTTTGAGTCGGACCACGAGTTAAAAATAAGGAGAAAGTGAAAGCCCACTCCCTCCCTTGTAAAACCCACGGCCGAACCATATGAACAAAAGGAGAGGGCTTCTCTCCTTTTTGACCGAAGTATATTCATTTGCACAAAAATTAGGTTTTTAGAGGCATTTTCTCTGAAACCTAGATCTCACATCGAAAACTCACAAAAACTCTCTCAATATTGCAAGGCAATTAGAGAATACTTTCTAGCACAAGGGGCATAGTCTCAGACGGTCTTGGGTGTAACAATTAGGAGGAAATCTATATTGATTTCTGTTCTTAGGCCGTATTCACAAAGGACCCGAGGTTGATTCTTATTCTTTATCGTTTCTCTTGTATTTTTCCGTTTATGACAATAATCACATGTTAAAGATACGTTATAGTCCTAAAATTTAAGGGAATTTTACGGATATTTCCCTACACAGATTGGCGACGCCGATAAGGAAAACTAGGACACTTGTGTCTTTGTGATCCTTAGAGGTGAAACTCGAATGAGGTCGTGGTTAAAGTGCATTAATTGATATTACGGTCATAAGTCGGGTTCGTTATCCGGGCCCAGAACCTAACCTTTATCGACCAATTGGCTTGTCTTGTCGGCGTGAGTTTTCTCATCCCCGCAGTTCGAATCCTGATTACGTCAAGCATATCGTTGACATTACACTCTTTTGTTTGGTCAAAGAGCTTTCACTTCCTACGTCAACGAGGCTAGGGCACCAACCTTACACATTTTGTTTCAATTAGCATCCCTCTTGAAGTTCGAGGTTTAATCGCTTGGTGTGTAACTACCCTATATCACACCAAAACACATGTCAGTATTATGAATAATATAATGAACTCTGAGTGCTTATGTGTTATGTGATCATAATTCCTTACGTGTCAATTTCAAAACTTACAAAAACACCTTTTTATGCCGTTATAAAGGTCATTTCAAACATCAGTCTTTTGCCGACCGTCGCAAAACAACCTTTCTACGCAGTCATAATGACGATTTCAAATATTTATTTTTGTAACCATTTCAAAACAACTTTTTACACCGTCATAATGGCAATTTCGATTTCGGAATCCTCAATTTCAAAACCGCTTTCGAAAATGAATTTGACCATTTTCTAAGCTGTCGTAATGACGATTTCAACCCTCACAATTTTGCAAATTTCAAATCCCGTATTCGAAAACGAATTTGACCATTTTCTAAGCCGTCGTGATGACGATTTTAATTTCCACAGTTTTTCGAATTTCGAATCCCGTTTTTGAAAACGAATTGAACCGTTATCAAATTTTCAAACCAATTTCAAATCTTGGAAAATGAAACTAACCGTTTTCGAATTTTCAATCCAATTTCAAATCTTTGAAAACGAATTTAACCGTTTTCAAATTTTCAATCCCAATTTCAAATCTGTAGAAAAAAAATTTAACCGTTTTTGAATTTTCAATCCAAAATTCAATCTTTTAAAATCAAGTTTGCAACCCAATTTCAAGATCTTTTGAAAAGAATTTTAACCGGTTTCAAGGCCGTCATCATGACGATTTAAACTATCCAAATTTACAATTCACGATTTTCCAACCCACAATTCTGAATTTCGAAAACTGTCTTTGAAAACGAAGCACCATTCTTTAAGCCGTAGCAACCCCAATTATTTCAAACCTGTCTTCCGAAAATTAAATTAACCTTTTTCAAAAGACGACCCCAGCAACTTTTACGACATTAACAAACCCTATCCTTTTTGAAAATTTCTATTTTCGTAAATCCTTTGTAAATAATAACATCCTACATGTCAGTCCACCTTTCTGATTCAGCCTCGAGTTGAGTTGAGTCGATTCGTGTTCAAGTCAAAGTCGTCTGGGTAACGTCGAGTCTTCCCCGAAGTTAGTAGTTACCTTTCTGGTCTAAGTCATGTTGCCTAATTGTCGAGACATCTTCAATGGCGTTATTAGAGTCAAAACCTGTCGGGTCTTAAACCCGCCTTTCCCATATGTTACGGTTCAAAGATCAAATTTGTATACGTGTCTCGTCAAATGGCGTCATGTCATCAATACACCTCCAAATCACGTCATAATTCATTCGTCTAAGCACCATCTTACCTAAATCGACACTCGAGTCTAAGTTCAAACCCAAGCACTGTGAGCTCAAACACAAGAAGTCACTCATGACCTTTCAATAACTCAAAATCTAGTCACACTTCCGCGTCCTCACGACATAAATGTCTTTTGTACATATGTTTCGTACTTGCCGTTGTTTGTGCAATCCCTTGCCAAGAGAAGTTATAAAGCCTATCGTTGTGTCAAATAGGAATCCCTTGGGTTCCATTGATCGTCAACGAGAAACTCAAGAAGCCGATCAATCTGCATCCACCATGACTTCAACCGAAATCAACAGCCCGATCCTACGACTCCTAAGTACCGTGGAAAACTTGAGCACTCATCTCTCCAATGTTGAGGACAAACTAGAAAATAGGAATATTTCCTCTTATGATATTGAGCAAAGGGTTAAGCTCCTCAAGAATTGACTACTTGTCAACCACAAAACCAACGCTAATTGGAAGGCTGCCAAAACCACTGAAGCAAATCCCCTAGGAACTCTGCGAAACAAAACCTGAAAACCCCATAGGTCCTTCCTTGATTTGACATACCTTACGCCACAGCTTTGTATAGACTAATCTCAAAAGAAAAGCTCAAACCAATTGGTCCAACTACGGACCCTCTACCAAACAAGCGAGGTCGAAGATCGAACAGAGCAATATTGTCAATATCACTAAGGTCATGGACATGATACTGAGATGTGTCTTCCCCTGAAAGGTGTCATCAATGATATGATTGAAAAGGGTAAATTACCATAACCTTCCTCTGAAAACAATAAGAACAACCCTCCCGAAAACCCTGTTGAACATAGTCAGGAACCTTTCCTAAACTACTCTCATCTCATCTCTTCTAACGATGAGAAAATTCATGCAATTGATGGGGATGGCATACAAAGTGGTATACTCATGCTCTCCATCTCTATTAACAGCAGATTCTCAAAGCTGCAAGTGGCTATCGATGATTTAAACACCCGGGTAGCTAATCTGGAGAAAAGGTATGGCAATGCCGCAAATGAACTTGACTACCAAGGAGAATACCAACATCTAATTCACCAACAACCAAATTCTGAAAATGAGGAACAGGCTGATGGTTCCCACACCCACGAATCCACCAACAAAGAGCATTAAATTGCCTCGCAAAAATCCCCTTTAAAATACCAAGTAACATCCCAAATACTTCCGTTTGACAATGACCAAATACTATTTCTGCTCAGGGTTGCCAAAAACAAAACTGACAAAACTTTCCCTAAAAATACCAATGTTGGAACCATGGGAAAACATGAAAGGGTATTCACAGATCTTGGAATAACATATCGCACCGCTCTGGAGATATTTGCTTCAGAAGGATTATTGCAACCCATTGGTCCAACTCGGGACCCACCCGAAAATAAGAGAACCTGTTTCTGGAACATAAATGCATATTGCCAATATCATCAAGGCAAGGGCAATGATAGGGAAAAGTGCTACAAGCTGAAGAATGTCATTGAAGATATGATCGAAGCTGGAAAAATCATAGTCGCGCCTTGCAATGAAGA